>NC_048218.1:89066507-89130395 GCF_002007445.2 Ailuropoda melanoleuca
AAGTGAAAGTCCTCTCCAGCTATAGCTTCGGCATGTCCTTTACCTCAATATTGCTTCTTCATTCTGCATCATCCTTCCCACTACCCTACCTGCCATCTCACGCACTCATTTTAAATTATGTGCCTTTTAACTGTATGTCTCTCCACATCACTTTTACTAA
This sequence comes from Ailuropoda melanoleuca, assembly GCF_002007445.2. NCBI lineage: Eukaryota > Metazoa > Chordata > Mammalia > Carnivora > Ursidae > Ailuropoda > Ailuropoda melanoleuca. The sequence continues at coordinate 89,066,668 of NC_048218.1, forward strand.
CACATTATTTTTCTTTTTTCTCCTCCTGAAAGCCCAACCAAACTGAGAGCTACCTTCCAATATCTAAGATTTGGTAATTATTTCTTCTTCTGTGAAGTCTAGTTAGTTTCTCCTTAAGGAAAATTTGAAGATCACTGCCTTTGTTCTGAATTCATGATAATCTGGAAAGATGCCAATTATAGCATTTAGACAAGTATATTATTATTCATACGCCTGTATCTTTCTTCCAGATTATAAGCTTCTTAAGGAAAGCACATGTATTCCTGGTACCTACAACAGATGATAAATATACATTTGTAGATTATATAAATGAATGAATGAGACAAAACATTATTTTTTAAGCTTTACTGAGGTATGATTAACAAATAAAATTATAAGATATTTAAAGTGTATAACTTGGTGATTTGATATACAACTATATTGTGAAAGGATTCCTGTCATCCATCACCTCACCTACTTACCCTGTTTTTTTTTTCCTTTTGGTGAAAATATAACATATTACTAAGTTAAGAAATTTTCATTGTTTCAAGTTTTTGCTATTACAAACAATGCCACAATATTTGTCCTAAAATTTAAATCTTCTTTCTCTGTTATGGATCTTCTCTAAAGTCAGAGAATAGAATACTCCCTGACTCCAACATAACTGCTCAATAAATGTGTTAAATAAATGTTGAATCTTAAGCATATTTCCTAGAATATATGGAATATTATTCAGCAGTTAAAATGAATGAACTAGACCATAAGTATCAACACTAATAAATCTGAAAGATATGATGATAATGTTGACAGATAAAAAGCAAGTAGAGAAAGTATATGTAGTTTTATAGGTAAGATATAGTTTAGATAAAAATTTGAAATGTATAATATTTTATAATATTTATGATCAAATATATTTGCATGTATGTAATTTAAAATGCATGTGATTGATAAATGCCAATCTCTCAGAGAGGAACAGAGAGTAAAGGGAAAAGAGAAGGGAATTTACCTATATCAGTTAGGTTTTATTTCTAAAAAAATATCAAAACAAAAAACCACATGCAAAAATAAAAGATCTAACATTAATGTACCAATTGTTACCAATTTATTAAATATGCATAGATACTTGCTTTATTGTTTTCTGAGCATTTCACTTTTGAAATAGCCATAATTAAAAATAAAAACAATTTAAAAAGTGTAGCATCAAGCTAGAGGGAAAACAGAAAAATTGCCATTGGGGAAATGCCAGAGTAGTAATTGTTTCAGACAAGATTTATTCATGGATGCCAAAATTAGTGGGCAAAAAAATGAGGAGAAATAGAATATTTGCATAATCTCCAAGTATCTTCTCCAAGATACTTATTTTTTTAAGATTTTATTTTTTAAGCAATCTCTACACTGAATGTGGGGCTCAAACTTGCAACCCTGAGATCAAGAGACACATGCTCTACCAACTGAGCCAGCGAGGCACCCCAAAGATCTTAGCAATTACAAAGGTAAATATAATAACTTTACAGTGGAGAAACACAGCAAACAAATGAATATGCATATATTCAATGTGGATAACATCACTATGGATAAGACCCAAGGACATCACAGAACACTTGGTGCTATGCACCGCTAGGGATGCGATGTAATTTCTCCCATATTCTTGCCAAAATTGCGTAACTTCATTCAAGTCATTAAAAAAAATCAGACAAACCTAAATTGAGGAACAAAGAGTCTAGGAAATAACTGGTATTAATCAGAAGTGTCAAAATCATGAGAGACAGGAAAAGACTGAGGAAGTATCACAGATTGGAACATGCTAAAGAGAAATAACTAAATGTAAGGTAGGAATCCATACAAGATCTTAGCACAGAAAAAAGAAAAAGAAAACTGGCGAGATTCAATTAAGGGATGTAGTTTATTTTTTTTATTTTTAATTTTTGTTAGAAATTTTTTTAAAGATTTTATTTATATATTTGAGAGAGAGAGAAAGGAAGGGGCAGGGGGAGGGGAAGAGGGAGAGGGAGAAGCAGACTTCCTACTGAGCAGGGAGCCCAGTGCTAGACTCCATGCAGAACTCCCAGGGTCCTGGTCTCATGACCTGAGCAGAAGGCAGATGCTTAACCAACTGAGCCACCCAGGAGCCCCTGCAGTTTAGGTAATAGTATCATACCAATGTAATTTTCTGGCTTCGTTAAGTGTCCTATAGTTATATTACATGTTAATATTAAAGGAAGCTGGGTGAGGGGTGTTGGGGAAATCTCTATTATTTTTGCCATGTTTCTGAAGGTATAAATTAGTTGTATTTCTAAATGTAAAAAAAAGTGTGCATACTTATTAATTCCATAAATTTATCCCAACAAAATAATCAGAAAAGCCCACAAAGCTATATGTGTGTGTGCATGCTTGTGTCTTCCATTACAGCATTGTTTAAAAAATTAAATTGGAAATAGCTTAAATGCCCAACAAATAATAATGTTACAGACATAAAAAGCTATACACAGCCATGCAAATTATATTTTCTTTATATTTATTGACATACAGAGATGTTTTGCAATCAATTGCTGTGTAAAAAAGCAGGATAAAATACATATAAAATACAATGTAATTATTATTTTATGTGCATGTTCTTTAAATTTTTGTATTTCTAGTCCAAAACTTTCTATTTCAAATATATGCAAAGAAATTGATCTTGAGCAATATACAATAAAATGTAAACATTTGCTTTTTATGTGAGTTAGGATAATTACTATTCTGTTCATTAATATGCATTTTCAATAGTTCTAATAGTACAATTAAAAACTATGTTGTTTTTAAAATTCAAGATGTTTGGTGATGGATACCATAAAAACTACTATTATAAAGTTGCTCATCTTATTATAATTTTAGTTATTATTCATTCAAACGTAGCCTTTTTTTTTTTTTTAAATTTGTCACTGGAGCAGAGTTTTCACCCTCAGGATAGCAATGAATCTATGACACATCTAAAAAGAGCTGGGATCATTTTCAAAGAAAGTCTGCATCATCAAGAGAGTTCCTGTTAGGGAATGATTGATCTGTTAATCATATATCTGTGCAAGAGGAAAGATCCTTAAACTCTGACATCCTCTAATTAAAACAGAACTGTATTGTTTCTAACTTAACACAATTTTCCTTCAAAAACAATAAATTGTTTTAACATGAACACACTAAGCATACTTTCAACTCCCTTCATAGTATATCTTTTAACTCTTAATAAATATAGCTCATTTAAAATGATACACATTTTGGTCAGAGCTTATTGTTTCGTCCAGAATTGCATCAGTGTATCCTATTAATAGGAAACTTAATTTTTAATAAGAGGATCCCTAAGCTAATGTTTGTCTATGTCAATAGAATATGACTGCCAGAGCGGGAAAACTTTTAACTACTGCAATGTTATAATTTTATTTATCAGGAACTCAAAGTCAAGAGACATTTAAGAAAAAATTTGGGGCTAGTGTTTCCAAGTCTAGGCATGATTTTTTTTTCTGACTGTATCACAATTTGCATCCTCAATGACACACAACAGTATGGGAAAGTATGAATTCACCCATTAACCACCTGCAGGGCTACAAAGATGAATAGTGAGTCTATGCCCTCCAGGTGCTTCTGGAGTAGAGGTCAGGCATGTAAACAAAACACTTGGGCAACACTCCATTAAAATATCAATGGGAGCTAGAAACTAATACCAATTATGAATCCCAAAATGTGAATAATTGTAACAAACCTCATATTATGGAAACAATTTACCAAAGGATTTGGTCACTACTATTTTAAATCTCACTTAGAGTTTATTTTTTCCTTTGCACATTAGGAAAGCCACTCATCACACAGGTAAATGTAAATGCTTTCCTTTGAAATACATATCTTTTTATTTTTCCCATGTTGTTCTAGACAATACTATTTCTGAACACGCACTTAAAGGACTTTTTTTTTTGGTAAGGTGACTCAAGTAGATAGAAGTTAAGCACTGTTTACACATGTTGGAGTCTTCAGTGTCAATTATGTAAACCTTGTCACTTCAGTAGAAATATAACTACACATTTATTTAACATTGATCTTCAGAATATCTAAATGCTTTGACAGGTATGCCATTCTACCACTTTTGTTTGACAAATGGAGGAAGATATACTTGGTGAATGTTTTCCATCTTGGCATCTATTTAACAAATATTTGTAAGAACCAGCCATATGCCAGTCACTAATACTAAATATTTGATGAGCACTGAGATGTGCACGTTGTGGCTTCTGACATTGAAGAACTCGTATAGCAGTGGAAATTTAAAGCACTTTGGTAAGTGTTTAAACAGAAACACTATTTAAAAAAACAATAAATAATGCAAGCTGTATGATTTAGAGGGAAGGGCATTAAACTTTAGAGACCTTCACATTTGGACTCAAACTCAGACCTACTCACTATTTGAATGAGCTTACCCTCCCTGCAACTCAGTATCCTCATCCATGAGCTATATACCATATGGTTCCATTCACCCTGCATGGTGGCTCTGAGAATTCCATGAAAACATATGTGAAAGCATCAGAAATATGCTTTATCTGCAATGGATGCTCAATGACTGGAAACTTTCTTATCCTTTGCCTTAAGATCACAGGACAGGGAATTGCTAATTCTGTCTAGTGCTCATTTTTCAGACTTTTAATGGTTCCCTTACCCAAGCTGCTCATTTCTTTTTCATAAAAGTGATGATCTGGCCATACTTATTCTACAAGAGTCTCTATGTACAATGAAGTGATCCTATATTTCTAAAAACTAGACACTGATTCCATTTAAGTGTTCATTTCCAGAAGGAAGCATCTTAGTTAAAAAGACAAGATATCGTGGATATAATCTGTTCTAAATTAAAGATGTGGTGAGCTTTCAGGGAATCATTGAAATTTTTCAAAAGTTCATTTTAGGTCTAACGGGGAGAGCAGCCCTTAAAAATGTACTGATAAGGATTTTAAGTATTTTGTTTTTGCAAAAAGATATGATTTTTATTATTCAGAAAATACCATTCTCTTAGATAAGATATGTGCATAATTTAATAGGAATCCAGTCCAATTGTTTCATTTTGTGAAGAAGTACATTTTTTAACAATTCATATTGTTTTGGCACAGAAATAAATTACAGTGCTGAAAAGCCCCAGAATAAATATAATGACAGCATACCTCATGCTGAATACTCCTCCATCTTCCCAACGGTTTGCTAAAGGGGAAAAACACCTAAGAAATACTTCTGCAGTTCTTTCAAACAATACACTCCTACTCATCAGGCAGGATTCCTTTGGGAAAAAGACTGCTCATAATGGAAAAGAATCGCATTGATTTACAGATTTTAAATGGATAATTTTCAACGAACTTAGCTTTCCGGAGTCCTTGTGATCACTGCTCTACACTTGAACATTTTCTGGTCATGGTTACTGACCCTAACCGGACATACTCGTGCAGAAAAGACAGCACATTTAGAAATGGAGCATGTCGAAATAGTTCCCAATTCAACTACCAATACATTTCTAGTCATCTTTCAACTGAAGCTTTTTTTCTGATTCATTTGTGGGTGGTTTTAATATCTCTAGGAGCTTTTGTTCAGCATAGTTCTTTACAGCATCTTTCCAGTGCCATTTTAGTTATTTATTTATTGGCACCAGTTCCTATATAGGCAAGTACTTTCCTTTTTACAGCATATGAAATTATTTTTTCCACATTTTTTTAAAAATGGGGAAAAACTTTTTTAAAATTTGTTTTTGTCATATTTTCTTCTCTAGTTTCAGTGAGCAACAAAGGCATATCTCAGTATTTCCCTTCCACTGTAAAACCTCGATAAGTCAAACAACTTGTGCAAATTAAAATTAGTCCACGGGCACCTGGGTGGCTCCATTGGCTGAGCCTCTGCCTTCAGCTCAGGTCATGATCCCAGGGTCCTGGGATCTAGACTTCGCCCCCCACCCACGCACCCCCTGCTCAGTGGGGAGTCTGCTTCTCCCTTCACTCTCCCTCTCTCTCTCAAATAAATAAAATCTTTTTTAAAAATTTAAAAAATAAAATTTGTCCAGTGCCATAGTACCCCCTTAGCCAGTTTCACTTTCTGTGGTTTCAGTTGCCTGTGGTCAACCACAGTCCAGAAGCAGATGACCCTCTTGGTTAGCCTTAGATGGTCAATAGTAGCCTAACGCTATGTCATAGCTTAACACTGTGGCACTGTGGCACTGTGACATCTTGTCACGTAGGCATCTCACATCATCACAAGAAAAAGAAAGGTGAGTACAATACACGAAGATATTTTGAGAGAGAGAGACCACATTCATATAAATTTTGTTACAGTATATTGCTATAATTGTCTTATTATTGTTGTTAATCTTGTACTATGTCTAATTTATAAATTAAACTATCATTATTTATAAGTATTTATGAGTACAAGTATTTATAAGTATTTATGGGGTTTGGTATTATCCACAGCATCAGGCATCCACTGGAGGTATGGATGCTGAGGGGGTGTTCCTCCTGTGTTCTGCCTTTCTTTGATAACCAGATTTTGCCCCAATAGCTGTGATATCTGAAACAAGTTCTTCATGGATGTCAATTAACTTTAATGAGTGATTCATTGTACAATAGAAGCTACTTTGCATTCCCTCTAGATGCTTTCACTGTGTGGAAAAAATAAAGCTCCATTTAGCTTGGGGCTAACATAGTGAAACATAATTCACCTGCCTCCATTGTTTTCAAGTCATGGAGGTTTCTACAGAATGGCAAGAATAACACTCATTTTACTAGAACATATGCCACATTTTCGCTTGCTATATATTTAGGACAGATGACCTACATAAGCCAACAGAATGTAAGAGGAGGAAACCTGCTTATCTATCAATTAAATACAAGAAGTAAATAAATACAGAACAAAAATATATGACTTTCATGCATTGTACTTAATCTACAAGATCGATATTGAGGTGGGGGCCTACTGTCATAAGGGATTTTGACAAAATATAAGACCACACAAATATATCCTCTAGCTAAAAACAAACATAAGCATGCAAATGATGAAAGCAGGGAAGAAAAGACACCCAAAAAAAGCAGACAACAAGCTCAGAAAGTCACAAATAAACAGCAACAATACACACATCAAGATCTGAAGCCAGCAATGCTCTAAAATGTGTGAATCAGGGATCAAAGCATCACAATGTCCCTTTTATATAATAAACCCAATATATTAGCTGGCAAAGAAGACCCTGTGGCCCAAGGCTATTTTTTTAAAGTGCTGCTCTGGAAGGTCTAAGTGCTAAATGATTCTGGTCATACTTACTTGCTTTTTAAATGACTCCCACATGGTTAATATTTCTGACATACCCTTGTATACACCAGGTAGATGGTTATGTCATGCAGTGATTGTCATTTCAGCTCTCACAAAGAGTTGACACTTCAGCCAAAAGAGGAGTCAGCAAATAGAACAGACTTAGAAATCTCCACTTGCTTATTTGGAAAAAAAAAATATATATATATACAAATGCATTTTCTTTAATCTGCTTTGGCTTTAACAGTTTATATATCATCATCAAATATAATATGAGNCAAAAAACCATATACAAATGCATTTTCTTTAATCTGCTTTGGCTTTAACAGTTTATATATCATCATCAAATATAATATGAGAATACATATATCTTAATTTGGCACTCTTCTGAACTCTAAAGTTTTTCCATTTTTGTGTTTTATTTTCACTGGATATTTTATTATTACTTTCCCTGGTTATTGCTCACAATGACACTATTGGTAAGCCAAGATTCTTTGGTTAAAATATAAAAAAGAGAAGGGTTCATCAGCCTATATGACACAACCCGAGGCTTCAAGTTCCTAGTGTTACATTTCTCTATTGGAGCGGAAGAACTATAATAATCATATGCCTGTCTTCATGGAAGCACCAAATAAGGCTACCTGGGGTATTTACTCTCTTTGAATTACTTTCTAATTTTATAAAATATTTCTACAAACATTTTGAGAATGGACCTCCATTCCCTGCACGCGTATACATAATACAGACGTAGTGCCTGAAGTGTATAGATTACAATGCACATTATAAACCACAGTGGATTATTGGGGGCCTCCACTTAGAGAGCACTGTTTAATAGCACTAGAATCAACACCATGCCTTCATACATTGATAGAGGCCACTGGGGAAGGACGGGGGGATGTGTAGCAAGATTAAAGCACAAGAAAATCTTAGTTTAGCAGCACCCTTATCTTTGAACCAAAGCAAAGTAGGGAGAGGATTTTGACTGATTTTCTTCTTCTTCATCCCCCTGATTTTTGCCAGCTCTGCAAAAGTATACACAACTGAGCGTAGACACATCAGAAGACTGATGGAACGGGAGGTTTCTATGCTATTTCCAAAAAAGTTATAATAGTAACAGTATTTCAGTATAGAGATTAGACTAGGATTACCTTAGCATCAAAACAAAGTTAGACTCTTGTAGNTGTAGACACATCAGAAGACATCTGATGGAACGGGAGGGTTCTATGCTATTTCCAAAAAAGTTAGAGTAGTAACAGTATTTCAGTATAGAGATTAGACTAGGATTACCTTAGCATCAAAACAAAGTTAGACTCTTGTAGGTCACTATCTTGGATTCCACCCTAAGAATGCAGATTGCTTATTTCTCATCAAAACTTGTCTGTCCCAAGTGACTTCTCTTTCCATAAACTAATAAATGTAATTACAACCAACAGAGAGTCAATGAAAGAGTATTTTAGGTCATTATAGCTTCCTAATCACACACCTGGTAGCAACAGACCTATGGGAAATGAGAAACAGTGGGGCTCTGCAAAGGTCAAGATCCTCTTGGACTTATGGTAAATATGCACAGCCACAGCATCTACTAATATACACATCGTCACTGTATCCGCTAAGGTACTTTCACTTAGCATGTAAGTTATACCACTTGTCTTTCCTTAATCTGTTTTACTAGTAGGGTTGATAAAACCTAATTTCTTTCAATCTCCTTTACTAGATTTCGGTAAAAGTGCCTATACACCTTCAACCTTAGGTTTATCACTCGTATAGTAGATTCAGACATACATCTGCTATCACATTTATCAGCTTTTATAGCAAAAAAAAAAACCACATGAAATCATAAGAAACTTTTGGGAAGAACATCGCAAACAAGGACCATCATCCAATACTTTTCAAAATATTGACATCCATTATTCATGGCTCCCTCTTTCAGAAAAGCTTTGGTGTTTTTATTTTTTTACTTATTTAATGTTACTGAGAGTGAAATGAATGAACCTGGGGCTTTGTAGTGAGTGGGATAATTCTAATACTTTTAGCTAAAGGCAAAATATACACACCATATTTTAAAACACCCTAAGAGTGTGAAATCAAGTTTCCAACTAATGATTTTAAAAAGAAGACATTTACACTTTAAAAGAATAAATTCAAAGCAAAATCCTTGTATTCAAAGTCCTCACTACTCCCCAAAACCCCATAAAATGACAGTTCAGAGCCTTTGAAAGAGGCAAAACCTTATAATAACAAAAGAAGAGAGAGCAGACAGTAGTACTATTTTGGAAGCTAAATGCAAAAACAAAACAAAACAAACAAACAAAACCAAGAAGTAAAATACTTAGCTAAGAAAGTTTATTCCTAAACTGGCAGTAGACAAGGTAAAAAATCAACCCAATTTGCACTACAGAATTCCAAATATCCAGGAATTGGCAACACAAGTAATTGGAAGGGTGGTGAGTCCAAGTCTAAAAAGAGCAAGATTGTTTGAAAGTCGATTTAAGCAGAAGGATCCCCAGATACCTTCATCTTCAGAATTTAAGGCTCCTACCTGAGATACCCCAGCGAGTGGGATTCAGGAGTCAACCACACCATGAGATCCCAAAGCTCCCAGCCATACAACTTCCTTAGTTAGATTATTCAACTACATGTTTTCCATAACAAAAACTCTTTTTTTGTGTTTCATGGTTTTCAAATATTTTTACTTTTGTTTTCTAATGTAATCATCACAATGTCTCCAGTAGGCAAGACTAATGGTTTTCTACTTCTCCAAGAAAGTGATTTGCCATCATTGGTGCGCTTAACAACACCTTGAGGAGCTTAATTAAAACAACCTAGTCCCAAAGATTCGATTGGGGAAGACCGAGGTGAGGTCCTGAATAACTAGCAAATAAATAACACATTATTCAAGTGATTCCAGTGCAGGTGGTAAAGGGACCATCTTTTAATAAATACTTTATTATTAAATATTTTAACTTTCACCAGAGCAGAAGGCAATACAACTGGACTACATGAGCCAAGTCTCACCAACCACAAACAAAATGACCCCAAAACCCAAATCAGCTAACACTTTTACTAAAAGACATTACTAAGGGTGTGTTGAGATAGGAGATATAAGGGTGTGTTGCAGCTTTTCCAAAAGTTCTATAGGGACATTTTTCCTAGATAGGTAAAAATGATGCAAGAAATACTTTCCAGAATTTAGGACAAGAAAAAGAAAATAGTCATCAGCTCTAATTAACTTGGAGTCATACCTCTTTAATCAATGCTCCTTTTTATCTTGCCTACCAGGAAGTTCAGAACTAAATTTCATACAAATTACCAAGAATTAAGGCATAGTACTTTTCCATGGAGAACCCCTCCCTCACATACATTCATATGAGTTTGAGCTATTTTTATTTAATTGTCTTATTATACATGAAATTTTTTAAAAGATTTTTATTATTTGTTTATTTGACAGAGAGAGAGACAGCCAGCGAGAGAGGGAACACAAGCAGGGGGAGTGGGAGAGGAAGAAGCAGGCTCCCAGTGGAAGAGCCTGACAAGGGGCTCGATCCCAGAACTCCAGGATCACGCCCTGAGCCGAAGGCAGACGCTTAACGACTGAGCCACCCAGGCACCCCTATACATGAATTTTAAAAAGCTATCTTAAAATCATTTGGGAAGTTGGCAGGGTATAAATTCTAAATAAATACACCCGAGAAATATGAAGTAAACATATTCATGCAGGAATAATTTCAACATGAAGAAAGGACAGAGAGCTAGAGATTTGCAGTGGTAGATTTTTTTCAAAACATAATTCTTTCAGGCACAGTTGGTAAGTACACCTGTCATATATGCTTCCAAAAATGTAGCTCAAAATGATAACATACTGAGAGAAAAACAAATCTTGGGAATACAAAATTCGTTTGTTATAATCAGTTTTGCTTACACTCTCTCAAAATAACCATCTGTACTAAAGCGTGTACATAACTGAACAACTTGCTACATACAAAAAGTTCATATATATTTAGACCTTGGAACTCTCTAAGGGATTGAAAACTTTTCAAAACACCTTTCATTTTTGCTACAGAGATGCTACACGTAAGGGAACAGAAGTTGACTTAAATGAACGGCAGCTCTTTAAATAAATCCTATTACAATGTTGTCAGTCCTTTTTTTCTTTTCTTTCTTCCGTTAAAATACTTAATTATCCACTCTCCTTCCAGGGTCCTCCCTGGCTTTTAGTTAATTTAACAAACACTTGCTTGATACTTACTATACACAGGTGATATCCTCTGTGCTTTATAAATTTTAGCTCATTTAATCTTCATAGCAAACTATAATGTAGGCAAATCACTATTCTGATCTTGTAAAGAACCGGTCTCCACTATGAAAGAAGGAAAATACAAACATAGAATGTGGGAAGTTNATCCACCCTCCTTCCGGGGTCCTCCCTGGCTTTTAGTTAATTTAACAAACACTCGCTTGATACTTACTATACACAGGTGATATCCTCTGTGCTTTATAAATTTTAGCTCTTTTAATCTTCATAGCAAACTATAATGTAGGCAAAATTTCCCAAAATTACATCACTACTGTGGAAGAGCTAGGATTGGAACCCAAACAATCTGGTTTCAGCATCCGTGACCACTGACTACTCTGCTGATTTTAAAGCAATACCTTACTGGTGGCGGGGTGGGGGAGGGGGTGTGCCATTAATTCCTCACCTCCTGCATGAACTGGGATATTTGTCTATCTATATTTGCCATTTCAAACAAAATGCCTGAAGAATCTTCTTGCAGATATTAGACATCTATCTATAGATTCTTATTTTATTTTGAAAAGAAAATGCTTCATGATGTGTACATGGTTCCTCAATCATGAGATATTTCTTTGATTTAATAATAGCTTTGGGGGATAGGAAAGCACCATATCAAACATCTATGTCAATCATAGGAAGTGTTCAACTTGAGAAATATTAAAATGTTAAAAGAAAGAAACTTAGAACCAAAAAAAAGGTGTAATCATTTAATCTCTTCTTCTTTTTATAGGTTTCACCTTCTGTTTTGTTATAGCAAGAACCTAACCTATATACAGCATTTTAACTGCCCTGAATTTAAAGTATTTAAAGTAGATAGGATAAAAGAAATAAACACATTGCTTTCAACTGTTAGAAATTATTCTTTCTATTAAGACAATCTTATGCTATTCAGGATCAATGTTTTGTAAGATGTCACTAGTATTGTTGATGAGTTTAAGGTAAAACATTTATTTAAATATACTATACTACAATTCTCCCAACAATTTTTTTTTCTATAAGATAAGGTAGGGAAATTAAAGTAAAAAGAGTTTACAATGCCATTTTAGTTCAAATCTACCTAGATTTAACTCTCCCAAATATAACTGCTCTGGCAATCTACTGCCATGTAATAAACTACACCAAATATTAGTGGTTTAAAACAGCAATGACCTTTAGTAATTATTCATTTTCTTCAAAAATCTCCAATTTGATAGGGCTCAGTGGGCATGATTCATCTCTGTTCCACACAGCATCAGCTGAGGTAACTCCCTTGGGCTATAGAATTCACTTGTAAGAAGACTCACTTATATGGCTGGTTAGTTGGTAGTGATTGTTGACTCAGCTGGGGTTGTTGGCCAGGACCTTTGATTCCTGTCCACACAGCCACTCCATTGAGCTGCCTGGACTTCCTCAACAACAATGTTCCTGAACAATGTGGTGTCTGGATCTCAAAAGGTCCCAAGAGATCTGTAAATTACCTGTAAAGTATCTAAGCTTTCTGCTTTAGCCTGTAAGCCCCAGAATGTCACGCTGTTACATTCTTTCAGACAAGCAAGTCACTATGGCCAGCCCATATTCAAGGAAAGGGGAATTAGACTCTATATCTTCATGTATGTTCAGCTATCTTTAATCAACCATATCAGTATGTAAATGGACCATGATGTCTATAAAAATGTTGTTTTCATTTTCTTGAGCTAAACAAGTTGATGATAAAGTTTATGAGAAAATAAACATGCAAGAATAACTAAGAAGTCCCTAAATAAAAATAATTGACTACCTACTGGGTATGAAAACATACTCTATAACCTTACAGTTAAAATCATATGCTGCTGCTCCAATGAAATAAAAGACCTAAAATATACTCAAGAAAATATGGAAATTAAGTGTATGGTAAAAATAATACCTTAAATCAATGAGAAAAAGATGTTCTAAACAAATTATGTTGAGACAAGTGGGTAGTCATGTTTAAAGCAATCGTATTAAAGGGTGCTCAACCTCATGACCAGAACAATACAAATTTAACCTCAACTGGGATACCATTCCTAATCTGTCAAAATGGTAAAACTTCATAAGTTGAGCAACACACACAAAGGCAAGGCTGTAAGAAAATGGGTAGTCTACAGATTGCTAGTGGGAGTGTAAAGTATACAACCACATGGAGGGGAAATTGGTAATATCTTCCACAACAAAATCAATTCCACTTCTAGGAATTCATCCTGAAATAAATCACCAAAACTAAAAACCAATATATGCAAAAGGTTATTCATTTTGTCATTATTTGCAAAGGCAAAATAGGGAAACCATCTAAATGTCATCTGTGGGAAACTGATTTGAGTTAAAAATGATGAAAGAAAAGTATGTAGCTGAAAAAAAATGAAAAAGATGTCAATGGTGAATATTATATCCAAGGTGTACTATTAAGTGAAAAAGTAAACTGCAAGAGAGTAGATATTGTACAGTTTGCCACCTTTTGAATAAGAAGGAAGAAATACAAATGAGACTTGTGTATACACATACACACATACATAAAAATTTGTTTCCTTTTGAAAAAAGAAATTAAGAAAATGATTTTCTTTCTATGCAGGTGAAGGGATTTATTATGGAACAAAGATTTGAGTATGTTTTCATTTAGTTTTACCTTGTAGACCATTTAAATGTTTGGCATATTCAAAAATTAAAGAGGATGGAAAGAGGCAAATCATAAAATTTAATCCAAGAACAAATGTACCATATCTCTATTTCAAATGTATAATATTACTGTACAAAGTAAAACAAATAATTTAAGTAAATTAAACACAGTTTTCTAATTGTACACGTCAGTGTATCTTAATGGGTATATATCATAAGGACCAAAAGAACTACAAGAAATCTTTTTTTTTTCATTTTTAAGGTGAAATTATGTTTTAATTTTAAAACTCACAGAGATTGCTAATAAAGGTTTATGAGACTCATCATTGCATTCATTAATTCATTCAGCAAATATTTATTGACCAACTCTTGCTACCAGGCACCAGAGATAAAGGATTAAACTTTTAACTTCTTTGACTTTTCTTTTGGTAATAGCGGTATAGGTGCGATCTCGAACTCTCTCTTCCTCCCTCTCTCTCTGTCTCTCTCTCCCTCTCTCTCTCTCTATGTTGAAAAATAGATGACCGGGGCGCCTGGGTGGCACAGCGGTTAAGCGTCTGCCTTCGGCTCAGGGCGTGATCCCGGCGTTATAGGATCGAGCCCCCACGTCAGGCTCCTCAGCTGTGAGCCTGCTTCTTCCTCTCCCACTCCCCCTGCTTGTGTTCCCTCTCTCGCTGGCTGTCTCTATCTCTGTCTAATAAATAAATAAAAAATCTTTAAAAAAAAAAAATAGATGACCTATTCTGATCTTGTAAAGAACCGGTCTCCACTATGAAAGAAGGAAAATACAAACATAGAATGTGGGAAGTTGAGAATCTTATGGCATTGCATTTGAATTTGAGATAGTAATGCGAACTCAACATTGTTTTTTAACTGCTTTGTTTAGGTATAATTGGCATACAATAAACTGCACTTACTTAAAATGTATAATTTGATCATTTGCATCCATATTCATCAGTCCCCACAATTTTCCCATATTCCTTTATACTCCTTCTGTTTTATCTCTCTTCTCTAGTCCCCCTCCTTGCACTCCTTGCAACCACACACATTCTTTCTGTTAATTATAGACTAGTTTGCATTTTCTAAAGTTCTTATAAGTGGGATTATCCAGGATATACTCTTTTCAGTAAGAAGAGTCTGGCTTCTTCCATTAAGCATAATTATTTTGAAATTCACTTATGTTGTTGCTTGTATCAATAGTTTCTTCTTTTTTATTACTGAGTGATGTATTCCATCTTATGAAAATTTCACAGTTTATCTGTTCATCTATTGATGGATATTTGTGTTGTTCTAGGTTTTTGTGGCTAATACAAATAAAGCTCCAAGAACATGCACATACAAATCCTTTCATGAACACATGCTTTCTTTTCTCTGGGTTAATTACTTAGGAGTGGGATGATTGGATCAAATAGTAGGTGTCTGTGAAGATTTTTTAAATCTGCCAAACTGTTTTCCAAAGACATTGTACCATTTTACATTCCTATCAGTAATACACAAACGTTTCCATTCTTTCACACCTTCCACTGACTTGGCAGGGCCAGTCTTTTTAACTTTCCATTCTAATACATGTGTAGTGGTATATCATTGCTGTTTTAATTTTAATTTCTCCAGTGAGTAATTATGTTGAGTATCTTCTCATGTGCTTATCCCTAAATCTTCTTAGGTGAAGTATTCAAATATTTTGACCAGTTTTTGTGTTTTGGTTTCTTATTATTGCCAATATCAGATTTTTGTTATATATTCTCAATATAAGTCTTTCACAGAGATATTATTTGCAAATATTTTCTCCCAATGTGTAGCATTTCTGTTCACTCTCTTAACATTGTCCTTTGGTGAACGGAAGTTGTAAATTTTAGTGAAATCCAACTTACCTTTTTTTTTTCTGTAAGTCAGGTAGTTTTAATTCTACTTTGTTCTTTTTCAAAGTTGTTTTTGGTTATTCTAGTTTCTTTGCATTTCCCTATAAATTTGAGAATCAGGTGTTAATTTCTATTTAAAAAAACTCTGCTGGTATTTTTGTTGGCATTACATTGAATCCATACATTATTAGTAAGAGAACTGACATCTTAACAATAGTTACTCTTTTGACCAATGATCAAGGGATACCTCCATTTATTTCAGTCTTTTTCACTATCTCTCAGTAATATTTTTCAGTTTTCAGAATTCATGTCCTAAATATCTTTTGGTGGATTTATCTCTAAGTGTTTTGATGTTAAACATGGGTAGAATTTTCCTTTCTTTTTTTTTTTTCTGGTTTCATGAAGCAGAAGCTGATGCCATGGATCTGAGACCTCTCTTCTTTTCTAATATAAGAGTTTATTGTTGTAAATGTTCCCCTATATTCTGCTTTAGAGGCAGTCCATAAATTCTGATATTTGCATTTGCATTTGCATGCAGTTTAAAATACTTTCTAGAAGTCATTTTAATTTGCTACAACCCATAAGAATATGATTTACTTTTAGTATTTTGGAATTTTCTAGAGACTTTCTCTTAATGATTTCTAATTTAATTCCATTAACGTCAGAAAATACACTTTGCATGACTTTAATTTAAAAATTAATTGAGGGGGTGCCTGGGTGGCTCAGTTGGTTGAGCATCTGACTCTTGTTTTCCACTCAGGTCATGATCATGGGGTCCTGAGATGGAGCCCTATGTCGGCCTCCACGCTCAGCGTGGGGTCTGCTTGTCCCTCTCCCGCTGTTCCTTTCCCCCCTCACTTTCTTTCTTTCATAAATAAAGAATCTTTAAAAAATTAAAAAATTAAAATTCATTGAGACTTGTTTTGTGGCTCAAAATATGGTTTGTCTTGGTAAATGCCCTGCCTGTAGTCGAAAAGAATTTGTTCTGTTCTAGGTTGGGTGGAATGTTCTATATATGTCAATCATATCAAGCTGGTTGTTCGTATTATTCAGCTCTTCTATATTCTTGTTGATTTTTCACCTACTGGTTTCATCAATTATTAAGAGAAGAGTATTATAACATTTTTTGAGTATCATAACTTCTGACTAAAATTTTGAGTTTATCTATTTCTCCTTAAAATTTGATAGGTTTTGATTTATGTATTTTTGAAGAACTATTATTAGGGGTATAAATGTTTAGGCTTGTTATATTTTCTTGATGAATTAAGCCCTTGGTATTTTGAAATGGAGTTTTTATATAACCCAGATAATATTCTTTGTTCTTAAAGTAACATAGCTTATATAAATAATTGATATTAATATAGCTATTCCAACTTTACTTTAACCAGTGTTACTATGACATATCTTTCCTCATCTTTTTATTTTTAAACTATTTATATTTTTGTAGTAAAGTGTGTTTCTTTAAGCAGCAAAATTATTTGAATTTTGCTTTTTTATCCAACCTGGCAATCTCTGCCTTTCAAATGGAGATGTTTAAACTATCTCTAATGTGATAATTGATATGCTTAGGTTTGACTCTACTTTATGTATTTGCAATTCATGCCATATATTCTGTATTCCCTCTTGCCTCCTTTTCAGCTTACCTTGCGATTAAGTGAATGTTTTTATAATTCCATTTTATGTCTTCTGTTGGTGTATTAGCTATAACCCTGTTTTGTTATTCTAGTCATTGATTTAGGGTTTATAATATGCATCTTTAACTTACTGCAGTCCACTTCTGAGTAACATTATACAATTTTATGTATACTATAAGAATCTTCTTTTTAATTACTTTGAGAAGTAATTTTTTTTTTAAGATTTTATTTATTTATTTGACAGAGACAGCCAACAAGAGAGGGAACAAGCAGGGGGAGTGGGAGAGGAAGAAGCAGGCTCCCAGCAGAGGAGCCTGATGTGGGGCTCTATCCCAGAACACCAGGATCACGCCTTGAACCTAAGGCAGATGCTAATGACTGCGCCAGCCAGGCGCCCCCCACTATAAGAATCTTCTAAGAGTATAATTTCATTTCTCTCTTCCTGGATTTAATGCTATCACTGCCATGCATTTTATTTATATACATGTTATAAACTCTTCAAGAGTTTTGTTTAAATAGTCAAGTATCTTTTCAACAGATTAAAATAATTTAAAAAATCGTATATGATTACACACATGGTTTCTATTTCCAGTGCTCTTCATTTCTCTGTGTTGACTCATGTTCTTATCTGGTATTTCTTCTGCTTCAAGGACTTTGTCATTTTTTATGGTGTCTACTAATGAGTAATTCTTTAAGCTTCCATTATTTCACCATAGTTTTTCAAATATATTTTGTTGGGTATAGAGAATTCTTGGTTGACAGTTTTTAAAAAGTACTTTGAAGTATTTTGCTCAGTCTTCTTAGTTGCATTTTTTCTGATGAAAATTCTAGTGACATCACTATCTTTTTCTTCTGTATGTCAAGTGTCTGTTTTCCCTCAGATTTTTTTTTTAATATTTTCTTATTACCATTGGTGGTGAGCAATTTGATTTTGATGTGCTTGGTGTCATTTTTTATGTATTTCTTGTGACTGGGGCTCATTGAGCTTCTCAGATCTGCAGGTTTATATTTTTCATCACTTTTGGAAGATTTTCAACAATTATTTATTCAATTTTTTTTTTCCGTAACCCCTTCTCTCTTCTCTGCTTTAGAGACTCCAATTATATACATGGTAGGCCTCTTCAAGTTGTACGCAGATCACTGATAAACTGTTCGTTTTTCTAAATTCTATGTTTCATTTTGAATAGTTTCTATTCTTATGTTTTTATTCTTATGTCTTGTGTTCATGACTTTTCTTCTGCAGTGCTAATCTGCCATTATCTTTCCATGTATTTTTCATCTTACATGCTGTAGTTTTCAGGTTTAGAAGTTAGTTTTGGATCTTCTTTTGTATCTTCTATGTCTCCATTTAACTTTGCTTAGATATCAAGAATACAGTTATAGTAACTGTGTTAATCCTTATCTGCCAATTCTAACATCTTTGCTACCTCTAGTTCAGTGTCAGTTGACTTATTTTCCTCATTCAGGGTCCTGTTTTCCTTCTTTGCAAGACTGGTAACCCTGGATTAGACACCAAACATTTTGAATTCTACCTTGTTGAGTACTGGATATGTTTGTAGTCCTATAAATATTCTTGAGCTTTGTTCCAGACTCTGTTGAGTTACTTGGAAAGAGTTTGGTCCTTTGAGTCTTGCTTTAGGAAGTGTTATGTAGGTACAAAGCAGTGCTTAATCTAGGGCTAATTATTTTCCACGTCTACTGATACAAGTCATTCCTATGTACTTCACCTACTCTGTGCCTCATGAATTATGAGTTTTACCAGTCCGGCTGGTAGGAACGTGAATTGATTCTAGTCCTGTGTGCATACTACACACTGTTCACTTTAATACTTTTGGATAATTCTTTCCCCGGCCTCTGAGAGTTTCCTTACATGCATCCTATAATCATCATGCTGAATACGTGAGGGAGGTCTTGTGAAGATTTCAGGGCTTGTCTATGTGTGAAGCTCTCTCACCTCTGTATTCTATAGCTGCCTTGATAGGATTTGGCTAGATTCTATCTGGGTTTTTCTTCCCTATGCTGTGGTCAGGCAACTCTCCCAAGGCAGTAAGTTGGGACAGCTGCAGGACTCACTTTGCTTGTTTCCTGTTTCTCAGGGATCGTTCTCTTTCATTTTTATTGCCTGACATATATGGTCTTATAACCCCTTGTTTCATTTTTTGCTTATTTCAGACAGGAGGTAAATCCAGTCTTTGTTACTCATTTTGTTCAGAAAAGAAGGAAACTTATGACATTTAAAAAAACGCATTCCTAACAGTCCACTAAAAGCATCTAAATCAGAGGAGTTTTTGTTGTTGTTTTTTCCTTTAAAGGATCAAATAGTATATATTTTAGACTTTGCAGTTCATATGGTCTTTGTTGCAACTACTCTACCCTGTAGTATGAAAATAACAATAGATAGCATGTAAACAACTAAGCATAGATGTTCCAGTAAAACCTTATTTACTAAAACAGGAAGAAGACTGGATTTGGCTCTTAGGCCCTAGTTTACCCACTTTTGAGCTGGATCAATGCCACCCCAGTATCTCAGTGGTGAGATACAGCGGGCAGCGTCTTAATCAAGTCTCCAAATATATAGCATTTTGCCGCCAAATATACAGCATTACCAATAATAGTTTACCCTGATATTATTTGCCTTCTGGTAAAGGTAAGCAACATCACCTAGGTAATATTCTCCCTAAAAATGTTTAAACTGATTTAACTACAAAAAATAATCAAATATTGAATGTGGGTTACTATCAAGAACACTTGGAGTGGGCCAGAAAGAACACACTGGCCACAAAAAAGTGTTTATTGGTTAGATATTTTATTCTTAATATCCGTCCCCTTCACCTTTAGAGTCAGAATGCAAATATAATGAATAAAATTCTAACTTGGTGAAGTATCTTATATCAAGGATTCAAGCTCAACAATAATATTTCCCCCAACCCTACAGCACTCGTGATCCTTTCAGCATTCCTATTTGGCGCACAAAACAGGCTAGGAATAATACAAAGGCATAACAATTGTTCATTTTAAAATTTCTATTTATTTTTCTCTTTTTATAAGCACCTCTCCATTTTTTATTAAAAAATTAAATCTCATATTTATTTTATATGAAATAATTCACCTTTAGTAACAGTAAACATGAGTATGGTAGAATTTAAAAATATGGATGGTATCAAACCTGGAGCTAAGTTTGGACTTTTCCTTAGATTCTCCCTTCTTTGAGTTTTTAATATTATAAGTATATTTCTCCTATTTATGAACTATTTCCTTCAGTGTGTGGTAATACCTTCCTGTACTACATGCTTACCTTCTATCAGTTCAGAAAGCAATTAATGTCTATAATTAGTACATGAAAATTAATACATGAAAAAAATTCCTCCCACCAAAGCTACTCTGGCTACTTCTCCCAATATTTCCACAGAAATTATCATATAACCATGAAATTATAAGTCATATTTTAAAAATCAGTATTTCCATAAAGAAGATTTCTTTCATGGAGATTCTGTCTATGATAAATAATTCATTACATGCAAGGAGTCTCAGTTAAAATTCTCTCACATTTTCTCATCTAATTGCTCATGAATTGTGTAGTAGGTATCATTGTCACTTTACAAATGAGAAGTAATATCAGCGGGACTAAAGGACCTAACATCACATACTTAGCAGGTAATGGGATAGACCTGTTAAAACATAAAAGCAAAATATTTAGAAGAATATGGTCTCAAATTTTATTTTAAAATTCCTCACACACATATATATATTAATAATGTTCACAAACCTGAAACTCATCCTTTTAAATTTTTTAAAGATTTATTCATTTATTTTTGAGAGAGAAACCGAGAGGGGAGCAGAGGGTGAGGGAGAGAGAATCTCAAGTAGACTCCCCCCGGAATGCAGAGCACGATTCGGGGCTCAATCCCACAACCCTGAGATCAGGACCTGAGATGAAATCAAGAGTTGGAGGCTTAACTGACTGAGCCACCCAGGTGCCCCTGTCCTTTTAACTTTATAATTTTTTTTGTATAACCTTTTTAAATTAAAGGATAAAATTAACGTCTGTCTACTGAAGTTGACTGAACCATCAAACTCATTTTATACCCACTTCATTTCACAGCCACAATTACACTTTCTCAGCCTGCAACATTAAAACAGAGGCACAGCTAGGCTTTTTCAGCTTTATGGTTACATAAAAGAAATATTCTAACAAATGCATTTCCCCATTTATTCATTGGTTAAAAGAAAAAAAGGGAGGGAGAGAGAGAGCTGTACTGACAAATATGAAGTGGCATAAAACCAGAGTTTTATCCTCGATTAAAAAAAAAGTTATATCTCAAGTTTTAGATCTCTGGAAGATGTAGAGAAAGCAAACATCTCTGCTAAAATCTACAGATATACCTACTAGCATATCTCTTCAACTGCAGTGAGAGGTTTACCATCAAAGTGTCACAACTTTCCGCTTCCAAATGTTGAAATGTAAAGAATGAAACAACAGCTCTGATGATTTTTATCTTGGTCCAGAGGGCTAAATCCAAAACAGACACAGAGAAGGAGAAGCACCCATTGATGTTTATAGCCTAGGCACCAAAGAAACCATTTTCATGGTTCTGCATAATATTATAATATAATAATAATAATAATATTTTATTCAATTAACTTAACTCCCCACATACACAGTCTCCAATAATAATAATACTAATAATATATATATAATAATAAAGCATGGTCTTCTCACCCATAACTCAGTTCTGTATTTGAAGGCATCACAGAAATTTTCCTGAGCTCAGGCACCACAGAACAGACACCTGTGCTATCCAGACATGCTTCATAATGTCACAGTATCTCAAAATCTTAACTCAATTATCTTAGCCTGTGAAAGCAATAAGGATCTTAAAAATCAAATTTTCATTATACTGACAGCCGTAAGTAAATAAAATGTTATTAGACTAGATTTTTAAAATATTACTTTCACCTTTTTGTAGTAACAACACAAATGAATATCAAAAAATTACATATGAAAGAAGAGTGGTAAAAACAATTTTCTAGGGGCCCCTAGATGTCTCAGTAGATTGAGCACTGGAGTCTTGATTTTCGGTCATGTCACAGTCTCTGGGTTGTGGGACTGAGCACCCCCTTCAAGTTCCACGCTCAGCAGGGAATCTGCTTCTCTCTTTTTCCCTCTCTCTCTGCCCCTCCCCCTGCTTGCACGTGCTCTCTCTCTAAAACAAGCAATCTTTTAAAAAACAATAATAATTTTCTATATGATTCACACCAAGTGCGTGTCATTCAATTTGCATGTTATTCAGAGGCCAGTTATGGACTATAATGATCATTGTCTTCTTTATGTATTAAAACGGCAAAACAGGGCGCCTGGGTGGCACAGCGGTTAAGCGTCTGCCTTCGGCTCAGGGCGTGATCCTGGCGTTATTGGGATCGAGCCCCATATCAGGCTCCTCCACTATGAGCCTGCTTCTTCCGCTCCCCCTGCTTGTGTTCACTCTCTCTCTGGCTGTCTCTATCTCTGTCCAATAAATAAATAAAATCTTTAAAAAATAAATAAATAAATAAATAAATAAATAAACAGCAAAACAAATGAAAAAAGGAGGAAAAATTATCTTCAATATTTTAAAGATTTTCAATACAGGGATGATTAAATTAATCGTGGTATATTCCTCCTCTTAAGTATGTATTAAAAATTAGTTAAAAAAACAGTATGCATTATTATTGTAGGGAAAAATCTATCGTGTATTGTTAATTTTTAACAAAGCAAATTGCTGAATATCTCTGATGTCACCCCATTTTGTAAAAGAGTAAATTATATACTTATTCATCTGATAGATACTTGAAATATGTATTCAAAAGCATATTACATGAGGCTTAGTAATATATGTAAATATATTTAGGATTATGGATTTGTTCACAGTGATCACATATGTGGGAGGACATTAGAAACAATGGGGAGGAGATTTTATTTACTCATTCATTTCTGTTACGAGAGATATCATGGGTATTTTGTTTACCTTTTGTTATTTTTAACCATATTTTTATGTATACTGTCAACAAATTATCTAGTGAGATTAAAGTCAATAGGAATTCTGACTTATTGTTTTATCCAGAACTATCTTGCTTGCTTTTTTAAGAAACAGAGAGTATGTATTTCTTTAGTGATTTGAAAAATTTAAAAGCCCATGATGTTTTTAATTAAAAACATGGATTTAGGNGGTATTTTGTTTACCTTTTGTTATTTTTAACCATATTTTTATGTATACTGTCAACAAATTATCTAGTGAGATTAAAGTCAATAGGAATTCTGACTTATTGTTTTATACAGAACTATCTTGCTTGCTTTTTTAAGAAACAGAGAGTATGTATTTCTTTAGTGATTTGAAAAATTTAAAAGCCCATGATGTTTTTAATTAAACATGGATTTAGGCAAGGTTACCTTAATTGGCAGATAAAGCCTTGAGTAGATTGTCTTTATTCTAGTAGGGAATTATTTAGACAAGTTGTCATTTATCACACCATCTCAGAGTTCTATTAAAATGGGCAAGAGAACAATGCCTTTCAGGGTTGTTGTGGGTATAAGCTAATATAAGTGGATTATACATAAGAGGTTTAACAAGCTATGGGAGATCAGAAAGGGTTATGAGAAAGAAAATAAATCCAGCCCAATATATTCTCTTTTCTTATAAATACTGTACTGTTAAATGAGAATTATAAGAATCAGAAAGTTTCTTTTTATTGTTGGCCTTAGAAGTCTAATTTTCTTCACCTAAAACACTTCACCAGAAATCCTTTCCTCAGAAAAGCTGTTTCTAATAGCTCAGTGGACTAGGCTTCCTTCATAGGTGGCAATTCCCATGCCTGTCACTAGAGGTGTCCACATAGAACTCGTGTTGCCTTTTTGGAATGCTACGGTAAATGTTCAAATTACATACCTCTGAGGTTCCCTCCATGTGTAAGCTCCTGAGCTACAAAGTTCCTCTTTACAGGAGCTTACAGAATCTCCCATTTCCTAACAGATTAATTATAAACACCCATCTTTTCACTTAATGATATGAAGGGAAGATACATATATAAATATATATAGGTAGGATAAGATATAGATGAGATATAGATCTATAGATATAGATATTTACATATATATATATTCAAGAGCATACAATGGGGGAAACTCCCTAGGGAGGAGTACATTAGCAATGCTAAAAGAAGGACAAAGTGACTGTAGTCCAGTTAGCAAAGGTGAGTATGGAAACCAGATAAAGCTAGAAAAGTTAGCAGACGCCAAACCATGAAGGATATTATACAAAGAGCAAATGAATACCACCGAAGGGTTTTTAACTGGACTCCATGAAAGAATGATCAAATAACCAGTCAGGTTATGTTACGATGTCATGCTAAGATACAGTTGTGGCTGTGGTATTAAAAACAGATAGAAAGGAGCCAACGAAAGTCAGCTCATGTCAATCCATGACTCACAGCCCTTCAGAGATTCTTCATCTCAAACAGAATAAAAGGTAAAGTCCTTAAAGTACCCTACTTTATGATCTGGCTCCCCATTTCCCAGGTTTTAGTTCCCACAAATCTCTTTTACAAATATTTCATGGTATCAAAAGTCAGAAGTATTTTAAGAGCAAACTTTTGGCCACTGAAAAAAATTTCTTGAAGGAAATTAGTCTCCTATTGCTCTGAGAGCAGTACAAAAAAGTCATCTAAAATCCTGTCTGTGAACCTACAGTATTAGAGAAACACAAATGTCTGGGGCTGTTTCTCCTGGCTCTTAATCTCAAGAGAGAAAGACTGGACAGTGGGAGCCTAGTCAGCTCTAAGAAAAGTCCCTCCTCCTCACAGGGCATGCAAATATTTAAGCACCCAGCTTGTATTCAAGGATCTAATCATTGATTGACTGAATTCTCTGACCTTCACCTGAGCATGAAGCATAAAATGACAGAGCTCAAAGGAAACCAAGGTCATTGTTTTCTGCCACACTTAGCTTACAGAAATTCTTTGAGCTTGTATATATAGACCATCAACAAAAGCATCTCTTCAGATAAAATAAGCTCGTGATGACTTCAGGCATTTTCCACAAGCCTAGGATGTACCAAATATTTGAAGAGGAAGCAAGATGGCATTCTTTACTCTATTCCTTAAAATTTCATACCTACATTTCCCAGACACTCTGGGGAAAAAAATGAAGCAGAACAAATGTCTTCACAACCACCCGTTGGGAAGCCCCGTGTTATAACCAAAATGTCTAATAAAATTCAAGAAGCACCAAGTGATATGTACATCGTACTAACCCTAAAGCATCCACTGACGCTGCCCTCAGTAAAATGAATGTTTGTCTGGTTTTTTTTCTCTCAAATTTCCTGCAATCTGAAATGCTCGAGATAGACATTGCAGATGCATTTGAAAACAAACCTCTACGTTGTCAGAAAATCATGAAGATTGAAAGCTGCCTCCAGCATTTTTAGATTTAAAGTTATGGCAGTATTTCCATTATAAATACCATTTTCCAAGATTTTATAAGCCAGCTGTAAAAAAAAAAAAAATCTGCTCCTGGATCAAGCTTTGTAGGTATAAGGAAGGAGAAAAATACTGGAGTTCATTATGAAATAAAGAACATTTTAAACTCCATCTTGAAATTGTAAATTACAAAAACATAATTTTTAAGGCTTTTACACCACAACTTAATTTTAATATATAAAAGAAAAATAATGACCAGAAATTTATGAAATGAAAACGCAGTTTCACTTATTCTAAATGCATGCTGGAAAATAACTTCAAGTAAATAACAGTCGTTCCAGAGTGGATTTTACTCCTAGTTAGACTGGATTTGCTCTTGTTACCATGGTTATAGGTAAGTACAAACATGCATACTTATTGAGTTGTCAAATGACACTATCCTTCAAAAATTACTCTGGAACAAAACCCAACATTTGTGAAGTACAAAGATAGAAGTGAAACCCTTGTTCCTGGTAGCATTTCCTTCTTTCTCACATATATCCATAAATTCACACAAACCCTTACCACCATGCTCCCTCCTCCCCCCGGCTCAAAACACACACACAGGTACATACATGTCAAGCACAGTCTTCTGTTGTTTTTGGTTGTTCAAGAATAAAGGAAAGTTAAATCCCAAAATAAATAAGGGGGGGAAGGAAATTTAACACTTAAAGATTATTTTTTAAAAATCTACACATGAAAAGGATGGACCAACTGTATCATAACCAATTTTTCTGAAAACAAGAAACCTATATTCTCCACCTGCGAGATCTTCTACCTGCTTACTTAGCAGGGTAGTCTCACTCAGTGATCATTTAGTATAGGTAGTTGCTAATAAAAATGATTTGAACCACACATTGGATTTAAAATAACCACTTTCAGAATGAACTTCTCTCTCCAAACATTCCAATCTACAACTACCTACACAATTACCAATCAGAAACATCACTAGGAAGGCCAGCTGGTAACAGCACATTTTCACGTCCTGAGAAAGCAACTTAACTACTGCCTCTCATCTCAGAATTTTCTTTGAGACTCCCCATCTGGACCAACTTCCACCAAACCACACCTCTTTTCTCCATTTCCTTACCATACTTTTCAAGTTTCATCACAAGAGTCTCCCTTTCCAAACTCCAGGACTTTAGTGTTTGCAAACAATGTTAACTGGGGTAACAACGTCAATAGGCTTATGGTACTTGAAAAAAAAAATTAAGCCAGGCATGTCAGAGCAATATTGTTATATGTTAGGGAAACATGTAAGAAAGGAACTTTTAAAGAATACTGGTGCCTAGTAAGAGATGTCCTCGAAGGAGTAATGGACCTCACAAAGGACTCCGCTTCTTTCTATGGAAAAGAAAGAATTCTGAAGGATGATAATAGTATATAAGAGTTATGTGAAAGGTGAATACTGGGGAAAAAAGAGGGAGACTAATCATAAAAGGCTCAGTGGGATCTGCCTGAAAGGAATATATGTGACCACTTGATTTCTGCCATCCACACATACTTCAATAAGGATTGACCAATTGATTTGATTACATTAGATACAGCTTTATTTTGAAATGGCCTTTGGTTTCTATCTTCTTAAATATAATAGACTTACTCCCAAATTAAAGAAAATCAGGTAAGAGTGCGAATAATTACAGGTAGGGATTAGAGAACTTCATAGTCAGTACTTAAAAAAAATTACTGTTCACTGTTCATGATGCCAATAGGAGGAAACATTAGTTCTGCACCTTGAAAATCTTCCTCATACTTTAGAGAGAATATCAGCCATTTAAGCACTTCGGTGAAAATATTTTTCTCCTTGTCTGTGTAGATTTGGTAATACCTTCCAAAATAGCTTAGCTTCCCAATTACACTTGACTGGCTGTGCCTTTGTTCGCTTTCTCAGGCATGTCTCATAAGCAACTGAGAAACATAGTTTACTCTAAAGTCGTGCATTTTTTTCTCTTTTCCTTTATCTGTGAAAAAGAAAATCATTCTCAGATAACTCCTGCCTCCTTTAGCCTTCAGCATTTTTAAGTTCTAAATTTTTGGTATGCAGTATTAAAAAAAAACATCTTTTTATAAAGGTTAGAAGAATTGATCGAATTTTCAAGCATTTTTCAACTATAATTATACAAGTCTGATAAAGTCTGAAATGGAGATTGATTTCTTCAATGTTTTAAAACAGTCAAGCCTTTTTTTTTTAAGCACTGAAGGTACAGATGACTAAACCAGCAATATTAAACAAGATGTGAAGGGGTTGGAGATAAGGGATTAGTTATGCATGCATGATTCAAAGGGAATTGTCTACTAGAAACTTGATATACAACTTGTTAAAAAGCCCTTTATCTAAGGATTCCCAAGTTTCAAACAACCTTTTACTGGATATTTTATAACCTATTCTTACATGGCTCTTCCTTTGAACCTAAATTATTATTTTCCTCTTTAATGATAACTAAAGCTGTCTCTGGATAAAGAATATTTCTTTTTAATTTGAGAAATATTTCTTAATTAAAACATAATTGTCTATTGATCATTTTGCTATTCTGGAAGTCTAATTTTTAGGAACATAGCGATGGTGTTTGCCAACCTAATTAACATTGGATCAACCCCAGTCTAGGAATGTGGTCCAAGCACACGCACAAAGAAATAATTAGATCCTCATGTTTAGAAGACTCATTTAAAAAAAAAAAAAAAGGCAACAAGAAACAACTACGTATGTCCCTCACCATTGTGATCAAATTAGAGAATAAAGAAAAAGAAAAGGATTATAGGACTCTTAATATTGCTTATACAGTAAAAATGGCTATTTGTATAATGCTACACAAAGTGCTTTGACCTCACTGAGTAAGCAATTAAAATATTACATTCAGCTTTTTAGGACAAAATTTTAAAGTCACAGCACGCCCCAAACAAGTATTTTCTTAAAAAATGAAGATGTAGCTTAAAGTATCTCTAAGATGCTTCTCAATTTTATTAAATAGAAACTACACAATGTTTTACATATTGGTAGAACATATATTTAAAACTTGAATTTTCCTTATGTGCATATTTACGTGGATTTCTTCATTTCTAACCAATCACAAGACCAATACTTGTTCAGTGTAGCTTGGATGCTCTATGACTATTGTTACAAGCAAAACCTAAGGTATTTTCACATGAATTTCAGTCATAAAAAAAATTAGTAATAACCAAAGAATAAGAGAGAGAGGTTTTGTGTGTGTGTTTTCTTTTGCCCACCTGAGTTATCTTACCTTAAGGTTAATGCCAAATGACATTCTCACATCTATAAACAGAACAGAAAACAGTCTCTCCTAACCATGACCATATTATGGCACAAGGTCACCCCAGAGCTGAGGAATGTAAGCCTTTCAGATGACCATGGGGCTCCAGGATGCTTGCTCACCCATGAAAGCCAGGCTCAGGTAGGTAAAAACTGTTTCTTACTGCCTGACTCGCCGTGCAAATCATAGAAAACGAGAGCAATATCTGTCAGGAAGAGAAACAAGCATTCACATAAAGAGAAAAATACAGAGAAAACAGAGAGGTTTGATGGACAAATACTGGAACCAAGAACAACATCAACAAAAGCCTCACAGGAAGACAGCAGATGTCAACCAATGCATATAGATTTTCAGGGATGATTTCTTTTGCTGAAAAGAAAACAGGAAATTAGAAAGAAAAAGTCTCATGTGGATGAAATGTAGAGCCAGCTGTTTGAATAACTCAAAGTATGAGTCCTTGTGAGAAAAACCTATGCAAAATAAGTGACAAATATCTTCCTAAAGGTTAGGAAAAACTCAAGCTGCTATTAAGAAAATCAAGAGTGAAATAATAATTACCTTAAAAGTAAGAAGTTTTGTACCAAGAGCTAGAATGAACCCGTTTGCTACAAACAAACAAACAAAACCCCCAATACTAGGGGAGATGATGCAATATACAAATAATAAATATTGTGGCTCTGAGGTTAATATGCTAGAAAATCACAAATTGCAAATGCTTCTATATAATGTGTTCAACTTTTAAAACCATAGATCAGTGTAAAGAAAGAAAGGGAAAGAGACATAACTTCTGATGACATCAGTTTACTCATGAGCCAGTCTTAAGGAAATGTTTTTGTTTCCTAGTCAGTGACTTTCAAGAGGTCCCAAGGGAAATATACCTCTCTTTCCCGCACTGATAGCTTTGCCATTTTTGGCGACAGCTAGTTTTTGAAAATGAAGAATAGATTATGAATCATAAGCGCAGTCTTAGGGGTGCCTGGGTGGCGCAGTCGTTGAGTGTCTGCCTTCGGCTCAGGGCGTAATCCCAGCATTCTGGGATTGAGCCCCACATCAGGCTCCCTGCTCTGCTGGGACCCTGCTTTTTCCTCTCCCATTCCCCCTGCCTGTTTTCTCTCTCTCATGGCTGCCTGTCTCTGTCAAATAAATAAATAAAATCTTTTAAAAAAATAAGCACAGTCTTAGAAAATGATTTGAAAAGTCAATAGTTATAATGGTCAGTTTAAAATCTCTAAAAACAAACTGTGTGACAAGTTTGGAAGCCGAGTCAAGAAAAAAAAAAAGCTAATAAAGCTATTTCCAAATGATGAAGTCATTTTTCAGGGATCAATTCTAGACTAGCTGAGGGTACGTGGCCCACACTGGTGTATATCCTTGGGAGAAAATATGGTGAACTTTAGTTCCAGAAACAAACAACAAAAAGTTCTTAATATATATGTCTCTGAAAAAAATATTAGCAAGAACACTTGCTATATATAAAATTGTCCTTGGTGTAACAAATTGTTCTGAATGCCTTTTGTTTTAACTTTGAAAAATTGAGAATTAATTTTCAGCAAAAAAATATTCTGCAAAGAGCTAGTTAAATTTTAGAGTGTTCTATTCTAAAAAAAATCCCGGAAACTAAAAATAATCATACTTGACACAGTGTTTCTGAATAACTTCTTTTCTTATAAAAAAAAATTAGCTATTGCCTTTTAAATTCAAAAATTATCAAAATATAGATACCAAGTTTTTATTCATATTAGAAAATCCTAGATGATTTTTATCTTTCCTCTGGTGATACTACTATTCATCTTCTAGCTGCACTGCCATAAATGGTAACAAGTAATCAAAGACAGCTGCTTAAAATTTAATTTATATTAAGAAAAATTAAATACAATTAAATAGTTTCTTAGTCACATTAGCCATGTCTTGAGTGTTTGATAGCCACATGTAGCTAGTGGCTACCATATCAGTCAGAACAGATATAAAACATTTCTATGGCTGCAGAAAATTCTATTAGCACTAATCTATCTACAGGCTATAAACAGAGATGAGACTTCATACATTTGAATGTATTGTTGATATAAATGCTAATATAAATTCAATTACCAAAGCTATATTTTTAGCTACGAGAAAAATTAAATCATACTAAATTTCAGATGTTTCTATCATCTGTTATATTATATCCCAACAGGTTTATTTTAAATTTGTACTGAGTTTTCAAACTAGTAACTCTGGTAAAAGTCATTTGATTTGTATCTGTGAACCTCTTAAAAATACTTCTTTTGATTACATTAAACATTCTAAGATTTTCTAGGCAGCTTTCAGTGACTAGGTCAGGCAAGTTGAACGAATACTACTTGATTGCCTTATTATTTGGTTGGTTAATAATTTCTTTTAATACTTCATCAAGGGGCGCCTGGGTGGCTCAGTTGTTAAGCACCTGCCTTTGGCTCAGGGCGTGATCCCAGCGTTCTGGGATCGAGCCCCAAATCAGGCTCATCTGCTGGAAGTCTGCTTCTTCCTCTCCCACTCCCCCTGCTTGTGTTCCCTCTCTCACTGGCTGTCTCTCTCTCTCTGTCAAATAAATTAAAAATCTTTTAAAAAAATACTTCATCAATAACTAAAATATAAATTTGTTAGCTTATTCATAAATAGTGCATAACAGGTTATTTAATAAGTGGTTCATCATCTGTAGCTTGAAGCAAACATACTATTTTTTGTCTTCTCAAAGACAGAAGGGAGAGACCAAGATTTCCCCCAAGCATACCACACCCACTTGGAGATATTACTTGGAAGAAAATGAAGAAGCATGTGTTAATGTACACATATCTCCATTTCACCAATTTTACTGAAACTAATAAATAAATCCAAATATTTTATTCAACTGCAGTCTGAGCAAAAGTAACAGGGTGGTGGTATGGGTAGTATGTATATCTGAGGAAGGGTGGGAGTTGGGGCAAGAGGGAGGGTATGGAGGCATAGTCTTTCCAATATCCACAATCACAAAAAACTTGTCCACCATCTTAGAAAGTGGTTCACATTAGCTTATCTCCAAAACCCATAACAATAGTATTTTTCCTAATCTACATAATGACATTCTTTTACCCAAATCCTTTACCATTCTGGTTTATCTGTCCATTTTTCTACAAATTTAAAAAAAGGAAGAGTGGTACTTTTAACAGCGGTATCTCCAGTCCCCTGGTGACTCAAACTCTATCTGCTAAATGCTGTGTAAACATAATAGAGCAAATCCAGAAACAGTTGATGACACTCTAATTAGCATCAGGCAAATGGTAAGTGAGTACAGTTAAGAATATTTGACTCATCCATTCTCTGCATCTATCTGACAAAATTGACATGAATAAAATCTCTGACAGTTACTGTAGAGTTCAAGAAGATTCTCACTGGAATACATTGACCATGGGGTCCTCATAAGCCTTTTTTAAAACTATATTGAAGTCCCCAGAAAAAAATACAAATAGAGTGAATAGAATATAAAAAAGAATTATAAACCTTATCATCTACTTAGTTAAGAACAGACAACTTGTGAGCTATAAATTAGTCTTGAAAACACTATCATTGGTTACTTAATCCTCTCTGTGTTCTGTTATAATTAATTAAATTAATTAACCAACTGATTGAAGTAGCTTCTGTTTGTTCTTACTGCATTTAGTAGCTGTGTCGCATTCATATTTTTTTAAAGCATTACTCAGCACGTCTAGCTGATTTATTTCCTATGAAAGTAAGACACGCCAATATTACACCACAGCTGATTGATTTAAATTGGGAATCCAAGTCTTCTTAAATATAATGAAGAAAATGTATCCTTAATTCATTGTAAGACTTGGGAGCAGGCATCTGCAAAAGTTTCGCTTATTGTAAACGGGGAAAAACAACAGTAGCATGACAAAACATTAAAGATGGTTATTGGGGTTAATGTAGAGCATGAAATCAGCTTGCTAAAATGTAACACGGAGGCTGCTATGGGCGATGGAAGGTTTCGGAGAAGGGCGTAGGCCTTTAGAATGCCCAGGCCTGTGTGACCACTCTGCGGTTGGAGTGCTGTGGAGAGCTGCCTTCCCTGAAGCTTTCTTAGCCGGAACAGCTGACCTGTGATCTAAGAGATGTATGCATTGTCCCTTAGGCTATGTTTAGCAGAAGTCAGAGAACATGCAGATTAGCATATCCTATCTTTCCCATAAACAATCCTTCTAGTTTCAGTAAGTCCCTTGTCACACATCACATGCTTGAGAAACAGTGATAAGGACTTGTAATTATCCTGAAGGACCAATAAAAGTGAGAGCAAAGAAGAGCAAAGGGTCTTCGTCTCTGAGCATTGACCCCCTTGCCTTCTCCTATCTTTCACAGCAAAGTTTGGAGTAATCTTTCATCTGTTGGTACAGGGATTACTGGCCATTCCCGGCAGATGGTATTTAAACTATTGCAACAAATGAAACAAGCTCATGCTACCTTAAATCCATGCATGAACTGAAACCTTCAACGTGTCCTCCTCACTAGAATTCTTGGGGAGCTAGCAAAATAGGCAGAAGAAAACGCAGATAGACATTAACCCTTTTATCCATTTCAATTCACTTCGTTCCAATGAAGAATCTGAAAACGTGAAATCTGGAAATAACTCTAGAGGTCATGGAGCCTGGACCCCCATTCCACACAATTGAAAACTGAGGCCCAAGGAGGTGTGACTTGCTCAAGGTCAGACAGCAATTCAAGGACAGAGCCAGAACAGGATACCATGCATCCAGTGTTCTTTCCATAGCTGATATGCAGGCCAGAAGTTGGAGCGCGGAGCACATTTCCCCTCTTAACCTTATATTCCGGTTCTTCCAACATACTTTTTTCTTAAGAAAGAAAGAAGGAAGGAAGGAAAGGAAGAAAAAAGAAAGAAAGCTAATAATGCTCCTTATTGCCACATCTTTGATGCCTTTTAAATAGATACCAATGAGACTCCAGGAAAATTTAAATATTTATAAGATTTTTTAAATTACTGATCAACTTCTTGTCAGATGACACAATTGTAAAAGCCTATTAACTATTTTTTTCCAAGCACCAGACTCTTGCAACATCAATCTAACCAAAGACAACTGCCAAATTAATCTTCCTAAAACAGTTTTAATCACGTTGTTCTCTTATGCACAAACATCTGGTGGCTCCCCTTTGCTTACCAAATTAAATGTAAAATTCTAACACTGGCATCCAAAGTCCTTCACAGAAGTCCCAATCAATCTTTCCTTCCTAATAGTCATTACTTCTTTCCCAACCCGACTAGAGCCTTGTGACAGTCACACCTTTGTTCTTTCCCACCTCCATGCCTCCCTGTGCCCATGCTGTTCTCTCTTCTTGACACACATTCTCTCCTTCCATATCTATCCGCCACAAGTCTGCATTATTTCAGGTCCCCTTAAATCCTATCATTTTCTGATTGTCCACTCTGGAAACTCATCGAAAACATATTCATGATTAGATATCAACCTCCTTTTAACCCTCGAAGACTGCTTTCTTGTCTTTCATGAAAATTATCACACTCTTTTACATTTATATCGATATATGTAACCTGTCCTAATTTCCTTTCCCAAGCCTTCCTAAGCACCTTGATGATACAGTCAACAGGCATCCCTGTGGCCAATATCAACTTAGCATTGTTAACTTCCATGCCGAAGCATTTTAAGGACAGAAGACACAAGAAGCATCTAACTTTCACTAAGGTTAATCTTCACTGAGGTTTTATGTGGGAGTCATGTTAAAGACAGGCCACCAACATGGGCATGGCTGACAAGGTGGATTGTGAGGAATAAATGTCATATGTTGCTATAGAATAGTGATGAGACAGGATGCTGGCATTTTTGGTTCAGGAATAGTCATAGTCTGGTTTTTCATTTAGCTTAGCTTCCCTGGGACTCAACCCTCCCTTGGGTGTAGAATGCAGTTAGAAACTCTTTTAACTCTTTCAGCATAATTGGCGCACTGACGAAGTCATTTATTCAATGATCTGGAAGGCAGCATGCAGCTCCCCTAAGGCTTACATCTGTTATTGGGCAGGAAATATGGCAACTTGCTGTGTTTACTAATTGGGTCAGTTAGTAACTCTGTTCCCCTTTATATTTTTCCGAAATTCCCTAAATCAGTCATTTTCCTATTTAAATCATAATATGAAAAGTGATCAGGATAGCCGTGCAAACTTTTGTTTCCCTAGAATTTCAAATCGGGTTTGATATTTTTACCTCTCTTTTTTTCCTGGGACTATTTCTCTTCTTCCAGCAGGTCAGCATCAAAAAGCAATTTGCGCATTCTATCGTGCTCTGATCTTGCCAGACGTTCTTGCCATTGCTTTAGATAATTTTCTACTTGATGTTCCACATTCTGTATTCTCAGTCTTTCTATGAGGTTTATGCAGTTTTAATGATCTAGGTGTATAAGTCTCAGGTAAAAGTCTCACCAGTCCCATCTGTACTTCTCACAGCAAGTTATGTGGCTTCACTGCTTTCAAGTTCTTTGGGTCCATTCCACCTCCATGCAAATAAACAGCACTTGATGTGAACGTTAAATAGCTGGAAAAATAGACTAAGTCTGTGCAATTGGCCTTATATACATTCTTCAATCTTGGCTTGTCAATGAGAATTATACTCACACAGTCTATGGCAGTGGGGTGGCCTTTTTTGGAGAATAGTATTATGTACCCTATTCATTTTTCTTTTGGAAATCTAGAGCTATACACAGCTCAAAAATGACAGTAATAGAGAAATTTTAGTGCAGAAAATGCATCATCTTTTTTCTTCTCTTGGTAAGAAATGAATGTAGGATTTTTTCAGAGCATTTGTGTCTTTGTATGTGTGTATTGATGAAATTAATATTTTATTTGAACACACTACAAAAACATAAATAGCTTTTTTTAAAACCTTCAAATTAACAAGAAGAAATAAAAGGATGGTAAATTCATTCACATGATCAATTTTTGCTGAAATTTTCACAAGCTCATCTATCCCTCGAGTAGATCTGGAAATATGATTTATTAACAGCATCACCTTCCTCTGAACTATATAGTCTCCAATCTCCCTCAACTTTGTCGGTTCCTCCTTGCTCACTGTCCACCCCTCTGCTTTTTGCAATCAGTTTCCAATTCTGCTAATTCTGCTTTGAAATGTTTCTCAAATCCATCATCTTTTTATTTCCACTGTCAACCACTCTTCATATGAACTACAGGGCCATTACCTCCTATCTAGTTTTCTTTCCTAAAATCTAATTAGTTTTCCACCCTTCCTATTCCGTGCCCACCATCTTCTGAAACTACATTTCACATTGTCAGAAGCACGTAAGGGAAGCATGTAAGGGATTACGTGCACATGCACACACACACAAATACACACAATTATTAATGCATACTGGTTGATAGTAAAAACACACATCTTGGATTTTCTAATATTTCTAATATTTCTAATATCACTACAACTGATATTTCATCACAATCAATATTTTCTGTGATCCAAGTAATGAGACACTTACTGTCCCCAGACTTTGCTAACTGCTGTGCCTTTCCTTTGGCTGGACTAAAGCCTTTATGCCTCTACCTGCTGAGAACCCATCAGTCCTTCAAAGCTGATCCAAAATATTACTTCTTTTAAGGAACTTTTCTGATTCACACTCGACGAGATCCTGCACTTTTATTAAGTTGTATAACATCTCATCCCGCTAATGACCTCTCTAGTCTTACAGTATACACATTTGATTATTCATAATTTGCCTTCATACTAGATCTTAAGTACTTAAGTTCAGTGGGTCTATGTCTGTGTCTGTGTGTGTTATTAATGTTCACAGACTAGATTTGCATCCCAATATGTAGCATGAAGCATGCCACATAGTAAATGCTTTGAAAATACATGCTGAATTCAATCAACATGTATTTTCTGAGTTACTAGTGTTCTGAAAAATTATGTTCATTTGTCTAGTCATTAATACAAATCTACATAAATTATGCACCTGTCTGTTCTTTTTAGCAATTTACATTTCG
Source organism: Ailuropoda melanoleuca (assembly GCF_002007445.2). Lineage (NCBI taxonomy): Eukaryota > Metazoa > Chordata > Mammalia > Carnivora > Ursidae > Ailuropoda > Ailuropoda melanoleuca. The sequence continues at coordinate 89,104,092 of NC_048218.1, forward strand.
CTAGATGATTTTGCTTTCTTTCCAGTTGACAGTTTGTGATTTGCTCTCTATGCATGTCTTCCTTCTCATTTTCAAGCTTGCCCCAGTCAAAGGTAGGTTACAGAGTTATGACTCTTTCCTCTGTCTCATTGCCACACATCCCTGTCACCTGTCTCTCTCTTGTTCTGACATACTTATCTTTCCCACAAGGTCTATTTTTAAAAGATAACTCAGTAAAATAAATACATATATGTGGCACTATTTTTGAGTTTACCTTAATCTGTCATATGAGAGATTAAAAATCTGTTCGTTATTCCATTCTGTCCTTCCATCTGTTTTCTGGAGCTCCCCCCGCACCCTGCCTTTTCTCCTTTGCCATGGACACTTTCCCTTTCTCAGACCTCATTTCTTTATTCCAATTTACTCTCTATCCTTTCCTCCCTTCTTGAGCCCTGGTGAAGAAGCTATGTTGAAGACTGGTTAGGGGACATAAGGCAGTAAGTCAAGAAGGCAGGCACTGGGCAGTGAGACCTCCTAGAGCCATCCTAGGCTTCACCCTTTTCTCAGCCTTCCCAACAACCATCCAATACCCCAGTCTTATTGAGCCACAAAGCATCTCTTATCCTTCATTTCCTCCTTTCTACTTCCCAGCCATTACCTTTAGTAAGGCCTTCAGGGTCACTGACACGCCATTGTAATGATCTTCTACTTGTCTCTACTTTGATTTTTTATCCTTGGATTCTATCATTTATAATGTCGTTGGAGAGAATATTCTATAGTGCTCATCTGATTATGTCAAGTCTTTGCTTAAAATTTTTAATGACTTGCCATCACCTATATAAAACCTCCAAGCTCCTCAGACACAAGATCTGGGAGCTTCCCAGGGCTCCAGGTTTTCTTATCTGCAATCTACCTCGCCAAGCCCCTCTCACCTCATCCTGGTGCATTCTCTTCATCAGTGGATAGCCACTTCTTCTTGCTTCGCAGTCCATTTCAAGCAAGGTTATTGTGACAAAACCTTCCTTGCCAGCTCCCTACAAGATAAAACTGGCAATTCCCTCCTTTGGGCAGCCTCCTACCATGCATTACTTTGCCACCTTCCCTCATAGCACCTCCATCATTTGTTGCACTTAGCGGCTAAAGGCACGGTCCATCAAGTTAAGCTACTTGGTTTTAAATCCTGGCTATGCCACCTTCTAGCTATGGAACCTGTACGGTTTTATAACCTATCTGTGTCTCCCATTTCTCATCAGCAAAGTGAAGATATTAATAGTGATGATTTCATAGGGCTTTTGTGGGAATTAAGTAAGCTACTAATATAAAACCCTTAAAGCAATGGCTGGTCCTTGATAGGTATTGTATATAAGGTAGCTATTTTAATAATTATTTTTATTTTCCTTTGCTTGTCCCTTATGGGTAAACACCACATCTAGTTGTTTATGTCCTAACATCTAGCCTAGTCTCTAGGACATATTAGATGTTTAATAACCATTTTGTGAGAGAATGAACAAATGCATACAAACAGGAATAAGAGAAAAAAAGATCTTTTGTTTCCCCAAGTTACAACATGTCTCTTTTTCATTGTTCCCCTTAAATGTGAAGGGGACTGCAAGGGTACAAACACAAATGTTCATAGTGTTTTAGTTGAGAGTTTTAATTGAACTTTCCAAAATGCACAGAGGGTTTCTGTTTTACTATCTCTCAGAATTATATGAACATCAATGGCTTATCCAGTATGGGGGAAATGCCAGCAAAAAGGAAGCAGAACTGGCTGTGTAATTTGTGGGGCCCAGTGCCAAATGAAAATGTAGGATCCCTTGTTCAAAAATAATTATGAATTTCAAGATGGCGACAGTGGAACATTTAACTAAGTATGAAGCCATTCTCAGCACAGGGATGAGTGTGACTGCACAGATCGCCCTCTCATGAAGCCATCCCTGCCAAGAATCTAAGAGTCTCTTCTCCATCAGCTATGCAATGTGTTTTGAGACACAGATCTAGTCTATGTTACAGCTGGATTCATCTCTTGCAACTGGATTTGTCTCTTGAGAGATTATACATTTGTACTGCTCTTATTATCCCTCTCCACCCTGAACTGTCAGGAATCCCACCTCTACTGTCCACTAGAAAAGTCAATGGCCTCTCCATTTACCTCAGTAATCTAAGCTGCCCATTATTTGTCATACTCAGAATGCTCCTTCATTTATCAGCAATTGATTGGGTAACAACCATGTTTCAGAAGCTCTGCCTATGCTGTTATTATACAATAACATCTCATTCTCTTGTTTTATATGGGACTTCTGGCTTTTCCTGGGAAAGCCAGTAGTTTCTAATACCTAATAAAAGAAGAAAAAAATAAAATGAACCTCTGGATAGATGTTCATGTTGATGGTAATTTGAACCAACTAAAGGCTAAATCATAAGCACAGGTGACTGGAGGAACTATTTCATGCTATACAGAAAATCCCTTAAACAATACATTAGACGTCTTCTTAGATCATCTAGTTTTCAGGTTCTGCCTGTTTAGTAACCCCAAATGACATGTCTTAGCAGAAACAGTGGCAAGAATTCCCATTACAGAGGTAGATGGTATAACAAGGACAAAAGAAAGTAAAATAATTGCAAGAGAAGATATATTTGTCACAGGAGGGAAATTGGGGTTAGGTAAGAGGAAAAAGAAATTAAATTAGAAGGTGGGAAGGGAAAATGAAGCTTCTGGCCTGGAAAAGGAAAATCATTCTCTGTGCTTCTATTACACAAATGCGTTGTTGGCGTCCTGTATTAAAATATAAATTCAGTGCAGAGGCAATAGGCTGGCAGTAACGTGCACAGGCAGAGAGCCAAGAGCCTTGGCTGTTGGCAGCCACTCGGCCCTCAGGGCCCTTGCAACAGAGTCCAGGTTATATCTGTCAGACACTGAGCCACTGAACATTGTTATTTCTTAGTTAAAGACTGTGATGTTGGCTTTAAAATTTTCTTCATTTTGGGAGCCATAAACAAATAGTGATTGCAGAGCAGAGAGGAATAGAATATATTCTTATTTGCTATGTCTGGTGAGAAATGATAGCAGGTGTCGTATTACTCAAATAAATGCAGATGGTGGGAGATGAAGGCTTTCTCCAACAAAGTACATTGTTTCTTAAGGCTGTTTATGTTTTCAATGAATATTTATTGAATCCCTTGTGAGTACTGGGGATATAGCAGTGAAGAAGAGAAATGTTCTTCTGGGGCAGACAGAGAATAAATATGTAAGCACATAAATGAATAGGATAATTTCATCTGGAGTTAAAAATGTAATAAAAGGAATAATCCTGGTATGTAAAAAAATACCTGGGTGAAGAGAGGTTACCTTAACAGAGTACTCACCAAAGGCTGGCAAGGTGGCATTTTGCCAAGACTTGAATTAAAAGACTTAGGAAAAGAGGTAAACACTGCATATTCAAGTTAGAAGGAACAGCAAGTCCAAAGGTCCTGAGGTAGGACAGAGATTGGTATCCAAAAGGAGATCAGCAAGGCTACAATGTAGGGAGCAAGGAAGAAATAAATGGAAGGGACTGCAGACCTGGGCAGGAGTCATCACAGAAGATCTTGTAGACCACAGTCAGGAGTCCTACATTTATTCTAAAAGCAACAGAAATTCTTCTAGGGATTAAGAAAGGAGCACTATAATTTGATTTCAGACTTCAAAGAAAAAAAAATCCCACTGGCTTCGAATGTAGAATGGAATTAAGGAGCAGAAATGGAAATAGGTCTGAGGCTATTGTAGTAGTTCAGACAAGAAATGATGGAGGCTCCAGGTGAAGTTGAGGGAAGGGGAAAAGGAAGGGAAAAGGAGGACCGAGGTGGGAGGATAATGTCTGCAATATCCTGAGTACCAGGGGTAAGCAATGTCTGCATACCCCTCGAGAGGTCACCATGTGAAAAAGGGGTTGGCTCCTAGAGTTTCACAATCGGTAAAGCCCAATCAGCTTCAAAATCAGTATGTGAGCTGTTTACCTCAAGTATTTAGAAGTGACCTCTTCAGCAGCCTCAGTTATTCTGAATATAAAATTTTTTTAAAATGACTTTTGAACCAAAGCCTATATATTTAAGTTGTTAGGGACAACTCATGCAGACATTCATTTTAAGCATCTTTGTTTTTCTTGCACAAACAAGTTTGTTTTTTTTTTAAAGATTTTACTTATTTATTCATTCGACAGAGATAGAGACAGCCAGTGAGAGAGGGAACACAAGCAGGGGGAGTGGGAGAGGAAAGAGCAGGCTCATAGCGGAAGAGCCTGATGTGGGGCTCGATCCCAGAATGCCGGGATCACGCCCTGAGCCGAAGGCAGACGCTTAACCGCTGTGCCACCCAGGAGCCCCCAAACAAGTTTTTTTGTTTGTGCGTTTTTTAAATGTGGTTGCTCAGTCTTCCAACCCATGACAGTTTCAGCCACCTCAGAAGTGGGCAGTAGTGTTTCCAAAGCCTGGCAAAGTGAGAGCAGTAACAGGAGACAACTGATACCCCCGCAAGCAAGGAGACATATAGACACACATACATTCACAGCCCCCACCCCCCACACACACACATTTTATTTTATTATTTTTTATAAAGATTTTATTTATTTAGTTGACAGAGAGAATGAAAGAGACAGAGCCTACAGGCAGGCTCCCCGCTGAGCAGACTCTGGGATCATGACTGAGCCACTCAGGTGTCCCCAAACACACTAATTTTAAATAAGCACAGAAATCTTTTAATCTGGAGTAAGTCAGTAAAATGGTCCCACACAGCACACATCGAAGGACTACAATATTTATTCCTGGGTGTTCACATCAGGGGCAACTTACTACCACAGAACATCTCTAAACCAGAGACAACTCTTCTATGTATCCCCATCATGCCCCTGCTTCCTTCCCTCAGGGCGCTTACTACCTTACTCTTTTCTGTTTCTGAATCTGTTACCCCCAAGAGTTAGTGAGCCCTTTGAGGGCAGCTCTTTAATACCCTTTTTATCTCTGTGTGCCTGAAGCCTACCACAGGGCCCTGCGCTGAGGTGACACTCAACAGAAGTGTGGAAAGAACTACAGAGCTGCAGCTGTTCATTTACCTCCAGAAGAGACAGCCTGCAGCCCAGTAACTCAGCAGCTGCTCTATCAGTAGCCAAGGCGTTCTCAAGCTTTCCAGAGATTTGTACAGGTACAGCACAGGGTGGTGGTGGTTGTTGTTGTTTTAAAACAGATGGATAGAAAGTTTTAAAGCACTGCTTCTTGGCAGAGCAACTAAGGTGGGCTCAGGCACAGGGCTGGCATAATTATAGTTTTGGTTATGCCTGATGTGTTTTATTCTGATGTGCGTATTTTGTGCTCCATACACATTTAAAGATTTAATTAAATGTCTTATTATGGGGAACACAGTGCCAAATATCATCATCATTACCTTTTTTCTTCCCCCCACAGAAACAGTCATTTCCTCATTTTGTTTTGAGATTTTAATACAAATAAGGCTTACATCTACTTGGTAATACTAACATGACCACCAACAAAAATGTCTGATTTCTTGTTACCAGTGGGCTATCTTTGCAAAGTAAGCTCCCTGAAGGTAAAGAATAAATATGTCCTGCCCAACTGGGCCTCCAGTAATTCTGGACATGGACGTTTTGCCTACAGTAGGCTCAAGGGAACAGCTGTGTAGGACATTTGAAGCAGTGCCTTCTGGACATAGAGCACAAACCAGAGCAAAGCGACATCAACACTAATGAGGGGGGAAGAGAGAGAGATTGGAAGGGAGGAGGGGGAAAGAGAGAAAGAGAGAAAAGCACCACTCTGATAGTCAAAGATTCCGCTTAATGACAGTCTGAGGCCCCAGTAAACATTCTACAAGGTATTGTTTGTTTTTCCCCCTCAAAACACCTTTGCTAAACTAAACAAGTGGCCAAAGGTCTTCACAATACAAAAACAGAAAAACAACCCAAATCTCATCCCTGACCTTTCAGAGTGAGTTGGAATATAAAATAGTTTAAATGATCATTATAGAAAAAAATTTCTATTCAGAATCCAAATTTATAGATTTTCAGTTTTCACCGAAATGAATTCCCTAAATAAATGATTGTCAAATTTATTTTTTAGAGCACAGAAATCCCCTCCCCCCCTTTCCCCTTTTTCTCAAAGAAATCTTGTCACTATAGGTGGACTTTCCCTATATGTGTAAGGAATGAAAGCCAAGCTGCCCTAGTGGTTTTGGGATGCCTGAGAGTGTGGGGGTCTGTAATGGTGGGGACTTGGTCAACAGAGGCACTGGTGGACTACCTCGCTGCCGAGCTCAGAGGCAGCTCAGAAACTTCAGGATCTGCCTGGCCTATAAATAATTGTGCCAAAGGAACAAAATAATTCCTCCTGAGGAAAGCTTAGGGCTACGAACGAGGCCTGATCTGCTCATTGCCTGGAAAGATGATGAACTGAGGAAAATGGTGAATGGGAACTTAGGAGGAATGCAAAGCTAGCACTAACTACAGGCATTCCTCTTTCCAGAGATCCCCTTCACAGGGATATATCTATTCCTGAGAGGCCCAGGAATCCAGATCAGAAGGAACATATATGTTCTTAATAATTCTACCCAGGCTTCCCTCTTCCTTTCCTGGAACAGCTCTATTTACAAGTGCTTCTGATCTACTTGGCAGAGTCACATCTGTCCTCATGTCATACCTGCCCTGCATTCATTACCCCTCTATCCCCTCTCTTCCTCCTTCCACTTCCACTTTGAGGAAGTTTGAAAGAAGATTCTAGAAGAGGAGACACGCAGTTTTTTGGAGAAACAGAATAGGAACTCTTTTATGAGAGAAAGAAGAGAGTGAAAGCACTTTTGTATCATCCTCCTAAGACTAAGACAACATACTATTTCCTTTTTTGGCCTAAGTGCTCCAAAAGTCTTTGCCTCAAAGAAAAGAGATGAAAGGAAGAATGAACACTTGTTTTTTGTTTTTTGGATTTTTTTTTTAGTCCTGAAATGAGGAGCAGAAAATTAAGACTGTTGATTTTATGATTTTCCAATCATATGTGTGGCTGCAATGACCCTAACTCCTTATATTAAAATTTCTTTTTGCCATTGTTTAAAACTAATTCTTGCAACATTTTACATGCTTTAATGAAAATTAAGGGCTATAATTAAATTGCTCTAATGCTATCATTACATAGATAACCAGATGAACAGAATTACAGCAAACAAAGGAATAGGTCTTAAATTAAAAATTATTTTAAAAAGAACTTTGTTCAGTTGCCTAAATATGACAAATGAAACAGTATTGAAAATCAGTGCTACTACAATGTTAAATTGATAGGATCTTAATTTTTACTAAAACCATAATTGCATGTAAGCAGCCATCTGGATAAAATGTTTAAAATTCAGGGAAAGTTAAAAAATCTGAATCTTTTTGTCACAGACTCAAACACTTGCATATTCAAAAGTATCTAAACTAATGCACAGCACCCTATCTTGATAGAAAAATACTTAAAAACAAATTAAGGAAACTTCTCAGGAGAGCAGAAAGAATCTCTATTTGTTGGAGGGCCTGAATATCACATTTGAGTTCCGATTTGAAAAGGAGTTCCCCACCCCACCCCAGCTCTCTTAACTAGCAGCCATGTAACCTTGGGTAAGTTATTTAACTTCAATAAGCAATAATTTTTCAATCTACAAAATGAGTATAATGATAACACCATTTTAAAATCTTTCCAGGGGTTCAGTTTTTTAAAAAATTAGAAGTATGCTTAGTGTTCCTCAAGAATTCATGTCTAACTAGAACCTAGGAATGTGACTTCATAGGATAAACTCTGTTACCCCAAAATTCATGTGTTGAAGTTCCAACCCTGAGTACCTCAGAATGTGACCTTATTTAAAAATAAAGTCTTTAGAGATGTAATTGGGTAAGATGAAGTCGTTAGGGTGGACCCTACCAAATCTGACTGATGTCCTTATAAAAAGAGTAATTTGACAACTCAATAGCCAAAAAATCTAAACAAACCAACTTAAAAATGAGCAGAGGATCTGAATAGGTATTTTTCCAAAGAAGAGATACAGATGGCTAACAAGCACACGGAAAGATGTTCAACATCACTAATCATCAGGGAAATGCAAATCAAAACCACAATGAGCTATCACATCACACCTGTCAGAATGGTTAGTATCAAAAACACAAGAAATGACAAGTATTATTGAGGATGTAGAGAAAGGAGATCATCACACACTGTTGGTGGGAATGTAAATGGCACAGCCACTATGTAAAACAGTAAGAGGGTTCCTTAAAAAATTAAAAATAGAACTATCACACAATCCAGTAAATCCTGTTTCTGAGTATTTATCTGAAGAAAATGAAAATTGGAAAGAGTTTATGCACCCTTATGTTCATTGCAGTATTATTTACAATAGCCAAGATATGGAAACAATCCAAGTGTCCATTGATGGATAAACAAAGAAGATATGGTACAAACACACACACACACACTCACACACACACAAACACACACACTCAGGAATACTATTCGGCCATAAAGAAGAATGAAATCTTGCCATTCGTGACAAAGAGATGGACCCTAAGGGCATTATGCTAAGTGAAATAAGTCCAAAAGAGAAAGAAAACACTGTATGATCTTACTTATACGTGGAATTTAACAGACAAACAAAAAACAATTTATAGATATAGAGAACAGATTAGTGTTTGTCAGAGGTTGGGGTGAGGGGTGGGCAAAATAAGTAAAGGGGGTCAGAAGGTATAAACTTCCAGTTTTAAAATAACTCATGAGGATATAAGAGCTGGTGACTACAGTTAATAATACTGTATTTCATACTTGAAAGTTGATAAGAGTAAACCTTAAAAGTTTTCATCATAAGAAAAAAAAATGGAAATGGGGGCTTTGAAAATGTAATGAAGATAAGGTCACACTGGAATAAAATGGGCCATAAATGCTGTCACTGGTGTCCTATAAGAAAGCCATGTGAAGACACAGAGACACGGGGAGACACACAGGGAAGAAAGTCATGTGGTAACAGAGGTAGAATCAGAGTGATGCATATATAAGCCAACGAATGCCTAGGACGTTTGGCTCAGAGAAAGGCCAGGAGATTCTCCTCCAAAAGCTCCAGAAATCATCCACTCTGTCAACTCCTTGATTCTGGACTTCTCAACTCCAGAACTGTGAGAGAATAAATCTGTTACGTTAAGCCACAACGTTTCTGCAATCTGTTACAGAAGCCGTAGGAAACTAATACAGGAAATGTTACATAAAGTACTCTGTCCTCTAATAAATGGCCATGAGAAAATTTATGATTAGAAATTATGCTTCCACATCTGGTCCAGAGTTTAAGATGATCAAATCTAGAATGAGTTTATATGATTGTTACTAGTGAATTTATATACTGGTGTGATTTTTCAAATTGCGCATTTCCTACACTGTTTTAGCTTGTACCACCATGACGGGGAGGAAAAAGAAGAGAAATATTAAAGCCAAAAGATTATCAACAAAATCTGTAATGCTAAGTAATATAGAAGTAACTTAAAGCAACAATTATATCATACTTATTAAGCTAGTAGCATGTCCTATATGTAAAAACAATACATAAAGAAAATATATTATTTATTATACATTGGAGAGGAAAAGGAAAAGCAGTTTCTACAAAGGATTTATTTTGTGGCATAACTCTTTTTGCTGGTAACATAAGTCTTAAATGTTTTCAACTTCAACCCCAGTTTCTATACGAAAAAAAAGGTATTTATTCTCTGGAGAAATTGAGTTGGACAACTATAATGGTCTTTTAATCATCTGCTTCAGAACACTCTCTCTCCCTGTCAGTAAACAATGGAACAATTGATGTTATTCTTTTAAAACTTTACAACCCTTTAGATCTACTTCATTTCAGAGTTCCAACTTAAACTGTTTAGCTTTTAGAAGACTTAACCACATCTGTCCAAGGCTACTAATTCAAATATGGAGTCAAATCTCTGGTGCAATCTGGTTTACCATTCATCTTCAAACCCCCAAATGAACCAGATGTGGTAAACATTCCAGTATGTAGTGATTTTTTTTCTACTAGCAAACTGGCCACCAATTTCATTTTCTATTTGATCTGGGATCCCACATAAACAGGATTGCTGTTGCTGTTGTATTGTTTTGTTTTATTCCCTGTTCAAAAATAGTCACCTTGAAAGGAAACATAATTGGTTACCAACAAATTATGTATCTTTGGACAAGCTACTTAACCTCTTTAGTCTTCCATGTCTGCATTTGTAATATGGTAATAAAAAATCTTGTAAGATTGTTATATTAAATTAATAAAGCTAAATTCTAGAACAAACTTTTTAAAGTTTTTTTTTTTTTTATGTAATCTACACCCAACGTGGGGCTTGAACTCACAACCCTGAGATCAAGAGTCGCATGCTCTACTGACTGAGCCAGCGGGGCACCCTATTCTAGAATAAATTAAGAGCTCACTAATGTTAATTCTATCTCCATTTCCCTTAATATTACACATCAAAAAAATAAAAACAATCAGATGAAAATAGAAACCCACTACCACTTCTACCCATGGATTCCTACTCATGTGCTCTTCTTAGCGTTAATGTTAAATTATCTACTTGTGCTCTTTTTTAAAAAAAGATTTTATTTATTTATTTGAGAGAGAGATTACAGAGGGAGAGGGAGAGGGAGGAGCAGACTTACAGCTGAGCAGAGAGCCCGATGTGGGCTTGATCCCAGGACCCAAAGATCATGACCAGAGCCGAAGGCAGATGCTTAACTGATTGCGCCATCCAGGCACCCCTATTTATGCTCTTTTTAATCCAAAACCTCCAACTGTGTAGTAGATCCCATCTTTCTGTAAGAACGTTATTCTAGCAGTCTACCAGCTTCTATATTTTCCATTGTTCCCTCTCTACTATATAAACATGTCTTTATTTCTTTCATCTTAACCTACAGCAACAAAAACAATCTCTGTTTTCCTTATGTTCCCGTTTTTTCCTGATCTTTCTAATAGTAAGACTCCTTAAAATAGTTATTATGCTCAGAGACTCCAAATCTCCCACTTTCTTTTAGACCCACGCCAGTGGTCAGAACCACATACCCACAAAAGTTCATTTGGTAGAGCTGATCACTATGTCATCACTGTTTCGATGCATTTTCTTTACTTAGCTTCTAGGACAACAACAATAAAAATATCTTGGTTTACCTCCCATCTCACATGTAAAGCTTTTTCAGTCACCATTGTTTTCCTTCTCTTCTTCCAGCCCTCTTAATGGATGGTCTCATGGACTAGTCTTTGGTGTCTTTTTCTTTTCTCTATTTTCATTCAATTACTTTTATTCTCAATCAGCTCATGACTTTACCTCAAGTCTTTACCTTTACCTCAAAACTATACCTTCTATATCACAACGATTCTTACATTTATACCTCCTATACCTCTCTCTGGAACTTCAAACTAGTTCCTTGATGTCTGTACTTGAATGTCTATAAGTCACCTCAAATTTAACACGTCCAAAAGTATGCATCATCTTTCCACTGTACCTCCCCCTAAACCATTCTACATTCTCCTTTTTCATCTTACTTGATGGCAAATCTATTAATATAAGTACTCAGATCAAAAACCTAGGAATATTCTCTGACTCATTGTCTTTCACAGCCCATAACAAATTCATGAAACAATGTGACCTTCAAACTACATTGAGACTCTATCACTTCCATTGCTATTACCCTGGACTGAGGTGGGCCAGGCTCATGTGTTGTCTGGACTAAAATAGCTTCTTATCTGCTCTCCCAGTTTCCCCATACTCTTCTGCAATCTACTCTCAATACTTCAGCCAGAATAACTTTTTACCCCTTTTGCTGAACTTTTCATCCCGACCACTTATTCATTCTATAACTGGAAGCCTGTACCTGCCACTCTCCTTCATTCATTTTTGCCCATCACTCCCTCCCACCCTTCTCCCTTCTCGCAACCATCAGTTCATCATCTCTATTTATGGGTCTGTTTCTGCTTTGTTTGTTCCTTTGTTTATTGTTTAGATTCCATACTACGTAAATAAAATCATATAGTACTTGTCTTTATCTGACTTATTTCACTAATGCCCTCTAGGTCCATTCATGTTGCTCTAGATGGCAAGATCTCATTATTTCTTATCACTGAGTAATAATCCATTATATATATATATATATATATATATATATATATATATATATATATATATACACACACACACATATCTCAAAATGATCACCACAGTGGGTTTGGTTAATACCCATCACTTCACTTAGGTTGCTTCTGTATCTTGGCTACTGTAAATAATGCTATAATAAATATAGGGATTATGTATCTTTTTGAATTAGTGTTTTTGTTTTCTTTGGGTAAATACCAGTAGTAGAATTACTGGATTGAATAGTAATTTTGTTTTAAATTTCTTTTGAGGAAACTCCATACTGTTTTCCACAGTGGCTGTGCCAATTTGTATCCCCACCAACAGTTCACAAGGGCTCCTTTTTCTCTACATCCTGGTCAACACTTGTCTTTTCTTGTCTTTTTGATACTAGCCATTCTGACAGGTATGAGGTGATTGTGGTTTTGATTTGCATTTCCCTGATGATCGGTGACGTTGAGCATTTTTCCATGTGTCTATTGGCCATCTGTATCTCTTCTTTGGAAAAATGTCTATTCAGGTCCTTTGCCATTTTTAAATTGTATTATTTGTTTGTTTGTTTGGTGTTGAGTTGCATAAGTTCGTTATATATTTTGAATATTAACCCCTAACAAATACATCATTTGCAAATATCTTTTCCCATTCAGTAGGTTACCTTTTCATTTTGTTCAAGGTTTCCTTTGCTCTGCTGGCAAGACCTCTTTAATAAAAAGTCAGCATATTTTGAATTTCATTGCCCCTCTCCCTTTACGCTTTCCAGATATACTATAGTGTTAATTGTTCCGTAACTACACAACACAGACTCTTACTTTAATGCCTTTGTACTAGCTCTTTACTCTGCTCTTTCCCCGGATATCCACTTCATTTCCTTCAGGTCTTGGTTGGAATGAGGACTATGCTAAGTATCTTATTTAAGATTACCTTCATCCTTCACACCAGCATTCTTGATTTGCCATACTCTGTTGATTTTTCATCTTACATCTTTTAACTTAAGCTGTTGATTGTGTTTATTGTCTACAATTTGTTTCCACACACTAGATGTAAGCTCCAGGATGTCAAGGACTTTTTTTCCCCCCACTGCTGTATCTCTGGGTCCTAGAGCAGTAATCTTAACAGCACAGAGTAAGGACTCAGTAAATATCTGTTAGATGAATAAATTAGTTAAAAATGTGTAAGCAAGAAGGACGAGCATTCTGGAATATAAACTTTTAAACACATTAACAGTGAAAGGAGTATTGTTATATACATAATTAATTAGGGAAAAATCAGTATCTATGTTCAACAACCATAAAGACTCTAAATTTGTGGGAAAGGCTTTTGAATGAATTCTATATTATCTCAGATAATGAATACTAAACAGAGAATGTAAAAGTAAAATACTTAAGAAAATCAGGAATAAAATAAAATACTCAAGGAGTAAAAAAATTATGTAAGAGCCATCTATTAAGATTCCAATTTTCTGTACATTAAAAATTGGGGTAGGGGCGCCTGGGTGGCACAGCAGTTAAGCGTCTGCCTTCGGCTCAGGGCGTGATCCCAACGTTGTGGGATCGAGCCCCACATCAGGCTCCTCTGCTATGAGCCTGCTTCTTCCTCTCCCATTCCCCCTGCTTGTGTTCCCTCTCTCGCTGGCTGTCTCTATCTCTGTCAAATTAATAAATAAAATCTTTAAAAAAATAAATAAATAAAATAAAAAAATAAAAATTGGGGTAAATGAGAAGAGTAGGTTAACAATTTCTCACCACTAAAGAAATGAAAATCAATTCTGTATTCATCTCAGAAGAGCTATGCAAATAACAGTCAAAGTGCTACAGAAATACAAAGCTACACAACTCTAGGGCATCCATGAGCCAATCATTTTGTTTGTGGATTCTCTGGGTCCCTTGTTCCTCCTTCTCATGTTTACTGCCTAATATTTGACCACTCTTCTGTTTGTTGGCAACTCTCAAAAGACAGCAAACTAGAGAAACAAAACGAAACATAGAAAAGTAAAGCTATTCCTGATAGTAACCAAGAGAAATATGTTGGGATCTTAGTCTAGACAATAAGAAAATTATGTGTAGGATTTAAGAATATTCACTAAAATGGTTACCGGCATGTTTTCCGAAAATCAGTTACTATCATGGACTTGACCCTATTCAATTAAAGTGAGCATTAAATTAATCTAAAATAGAGTCAACAGGTAGAATAAAAAGAATTCATAGTACATTTGAAAGGGAAAAAAAAGAAAGGAAGATCAAGATGGTAGAGAGATATGAGCCTCTGCTATAGAAATCTCTAGAAAAGGTAATTTAACATAATGTAAATGCATCTAATATTAGCAAGAAATAGGGCCAAACCTAACTACCACTTACTAGCAACAGAAATTGGGTCAGAACACTTAACCTCAGAACCTACTTCCTTATTTATAAAATAAAGATAGTAATATCTTTTCTACATCCAAATTCCAGTTTCTGTCACATGTTATCTGCTTATTTGGCCCAGTGTTGACAGTCATCCCATTTTAAGCACCCATCTTTCAATTTTGCGAGGATAAAACCCTGAAGAAATATCTAGAGAGTAATTAACATATGGCTAAAACTATCATGGGAAATATAAAAAGATAGATTGAAAAGTGCAACTGGGACCTGTTTTAAATGAGAGGAAGCCTATTGATAAAATTTTTTTTTTCCTTCAACTGCACAGGAAAATATTATAAAAGCTCTATTTAAAAACTATAGCAAGGCGGAGTGCCTGGGTGGTGCTGTCAGTTAACCGTTGGACTCTTGGTTCAGGCTCAGGTTGCCATCTCAGGGTCGTGATCTCAGGGTCATGAGGTCATTTTGGGTTTCTTGACAGGCTCCGCACTAGGCATAGAATATGTTTGAGATTCTCTCTCCCTCTCCCTCTGCCCCTCCCATTCATGTTCTCTCTCTCTCTCTCTCTCTCTCTCTCTCAAATAAATAAATAAATATTTAAGAAAAAACGAAGGCAAGGCATCTCTTGAAGTAAAAGATGTCCTTCCTGTTATACAGACTAAAGTGGAGAAAATGCTTTGTTCTTTGTAAACTTACTTAAATGCAGTAAGTTCTATGGAAAGAGGATCTTTGTTTCATTCATTACTGACTCCCTTGAAGAGTACATGATTAAGGCAATTAAGAAATAGTTTTGGATTTATACAGTATGCAAAGATTACAGTGTACTTGGCACAGGGGTGGGGGTTCATCTGCCTTGGAAGGTGACCATATGCAATTAAAAAAAAAAGATAAGTAATAACAAAGGAAAATATATTTAACACCTACAAAATGCAACATACCTATTCCTATAGTTCCTGAACCGTCATTTATAAACGTCTAGAATTCTGTTGGAGAATTTATAATCCATATGAAATCTATATTGGTATATATGTAGATATGAAATGATTAACATTTTCTTGAACCAGAATAATATGATATCTAGAAGTCACCAAAAGAGACTCTTCATGATAAAGAGAGGAAAAAAAGTTGAAAGTTTGCGGAAAAAAAATTCTACTCCTCTGCTGAAAGTCAAGCTCTAAACTTTAGTTTTGTTTAGTTTAAAAAAGCCTATTTATATAGAATACTACATTTAAGATCTTTGTTATTTAGACTTTAGAGTAATATACAAACAGCTAATAAATGAACAAAACTTATTTAATAATAATAAGATATATTAAATTCCAACACAAAATATATTTTTAAGTGCTTAACATAAAAAGACACAATAGATTTGGACTATAAACCACACAGACTGAAGTAAGTATCTACAGATTTTATCCTCAAGCTAAGCAGAAATTAGTCAAAGTTTGCCGAAGTAAATAGAACAGCCTTCCACACCTCTTCGCCAACTCTCTCACAGCCGGTGGAACCAACAATACAAAGAACAATGAAAAATAATTTTCTAATGAATCTGTTTCCCCTTGAAGTTGTATGCAAGGAAAGGTCACTTTCTCACTTACTAGCTTACCTTTTCGGTATCCTTATCATTTTCTTGATTGTACATATTTTCATGTATTAGGCTCTATTTATACATTCTTCAATAGCATCTTTATTTATGACTTTGTGAATCAACAACTTCGTGATAGGAGGTGAAAGTCACTTAGCTAATTACACATGCTTGATAAGCTGCATAATCATAACCACTGCAGTATTGAACATTAGTTGGAGGCATGTAAATTACTGCAGTTATTCTCATTTGGGGGGAAACAAGAGACTTTGTTTTAGTTGTTTAAAACACTTTGTGCTCTCTATCCACCTTCTCAAGTATAGTATGCTTTTAACCGAAATCGTGGCATCAATAATAAAATAAAGGTCAGATCCCATTCTACTAGTATGACCAAAGAAATAAAAACAAAAACAAAACAAAACAAAACTCAATTTAATGCAAATAGTCTGATCGGCAGTTGAGAATTTAGTTATATGAAGTTCTTCCATATAATGCAATCCTCGTAAAACAGAACAGTTTAGACACTCCCTGCCCCACAAGGATGTTGTAATGAAATCTGACTTGGTCCAGCCAGCTTAGAAGTGCATAGAGAGATAGAATGTACAGCACGAGAATATTCATATGACTTCTGTATGAAGATTGGAAATTCTACAAAGTTATGAATAAGGTCAAAATAACACTTAGATGATTTACTGCCATAGAAAATCAAACTCTCCTATCAGTGATTTACTGGATGTTATATAAAAATGGAGTGTGGACAAGCTACATTCAGATGCAAGCTTGCAGCTGTCAGTGTCTACATTTACTCAATCTGGCTAGAGGATGATTTGAAGGTTGATTTAATTGTAGCTTCTGAATCATGTTCTTCCCTATGTTTTAAATTGTTTAACATAAATACAAAAATGTTAAAGTAATTTTGAGACTGTAAATATTTAGCATAAAAATCTGCAAAATCTCATTCTTTTCTGGAAGAGTAACTGAAAATATAGACTATCTGGGAAATAATATCTTTACTTAATAATGGTAATTGCCCAACAGTTATGGCAAATTTACCCTGATATGAGAAAGTTCATAGGGCGTTCAGAAGTAGCTAAGAATAAACAAGCAGAAAACGCGGTTTGTTACTGAACTGATCAGTTTTAAGAGGAACAGAAATCAGTATCTGGAGAATAGGGTTCAGAGAAAAAGTCAACCAGTTGGCAAGGCGGCATCATTTGGGTTCCTTGCAGGCAACGTCATAGCCTAAATATCTTTCCCCCTAAACACAAAGTCAGAGCAGAGATTCAATTCCTATTGACACTACCAGCACCGGAACACAAGGCACCACCAATGAGCTTGGTCAATATTATCTACTCAGCTACAGCCCTCTTTGATCATCTTTCTATTCCTTCACAGGCTTCATTAAATTCCAAAATCACCTAACCATTTACTTCCCAGCATCAGCAAATCATCCTAGGGAGAATATCTTCTTCCTCTGCAAGCTTTTTCCCCCATTTTTTATTTGCACTTTTATACATACCTCCTTTTCTACATATTTTCTTGCCGGGTTTTCTGGCACATTCCTTGGATATTCTTTTTACTGAAAAATGAATAGAAGACTAGAAAATAACATGGCGCTCCATCACAGACCGCCGGAACATGCAACACCACTATCTAACTTAATATGCTCCTGCATTTACTGAGTGCGAAAGATCCCCAATTCGTTGAGCCTGCACATGCAATGGAGACATGTTGATGCATCTTCTCAGAAGTCATTCGGTAGGAAATGGAAATTAGGAACCCATTTCTACCTAAATATACGTGCTGTGGAGGAAAGAAAATGAGTAGGCACAGGAAAAAAATAAGAACAGATACACTAACACACATAAACGAAAAGAGCGGCATGCAAGCATGTAAAATATGTCTACATGCCAACAGGAAAAGCCATGCATGCTACCAGTACACATGAATTAATATTGTTAGAACTTAGAATAGAAAAGAAAATGTAAATTTATCTCCCTGCTTTTCCTGCAGAAAACTCACCATCCTCAGTTGGAACGTATATGTTTAAATATAGGCAATCTTCACTCTGATCTTGTACATATGATGAAACCACATCCAAGTTATTAGTAAACCACACAGGAAGCATGACTTCTGGCAATCTGCCATCGATGATGTTTTGGGGACACACGGGAGCAAACTGGGTCGCATTCCTGATATCTGACCAGGGAGATGGTGGTTCTGGAGGCTGAAAACGATGTTCCCCTGTGGGTGGGGCTGCATAAGGAACCCCAAGAAATTGAATTACAGGCCCCAAAATTTCGTTATTGAGTTCTTTCTTGATCCCCCTTATCTTGCCGAAGTTGGTAATTACCAGGGGGTCTGCATCATCCAATTTTTGTGAAAGCACATGGGCGGCCTGAAGTACACATCCCAACACGCAGAGAGTCAATGAGACACCCAATCCCCTGTGTACCAAGCATGCCATTCCTGCTCTCCAAACATAATTTGGCCACATGCATCTGGGCAGTGCCATGGTCCCACATTAGTTGTGTAGTTGTCTGGTTACAGTGAGGCAAAGGTATTTGTATCCGCTTGAGAAAGACCGTATAATGGTAGAGTACACCTCCGACTTCTTCAAGGCAAGCTTGTCAAGAAAAGCTCAGAAAGCTCTTTATGCAGCCAGTATCTCCCATCGATTTCACATGGATTGAAGTCGCATCTTCAATCATCACTATTTATCAGCCCATATCCTATTGACCATTCTGTTTTCCATAGTAGCGACGTGACAAGAGTGGCCATTGACTGTAGATTTCCCTCTTATAAATCAAGTCCAGTTAGCGGCAGGTCTGCATCCTAAAGAAAATGAAAATAAATCATTAAAACAAACAAGCTAAAATAGACAGAGCGATAACTAGATGTTTTACAAGCTACAGAAATATATAAACAGTGGCTAGAGTCAGGTAAGTTAAATACTACCATAGGAAAATTGTGGCTTGATGTGAGATGACAGGTGAAATAACTGATTATTAGATTATTGAGAAACTTGCCTGCTGACTTTATACATGTTTAAGTGGAAGCAGACCTTGTCAAAATACACGGTTTCAGGAGCATTTCACAGTACACCATTTTTTAAAATACTGAAGGTTATATGTGAAATTGCCCCTTTATTGATAGTCTTCAGTCACGTCAAGGAACCACAGAATTAATCAGCACGCATACTAAAAATTAGAATTACATAGCAGAAAGCCTTTTGAAAATCATTGGTAGGGAATTAGTGGAATGTAAACAAACTGTAAGAGTGGAGATATATATATATATATTTAAAAAGCAAACCAACAAAGAAGTAGTCCCCAATCCTATGCTATATAGAAGAAAACTAATCCTAGTTCAACTGTTATCATTTAAGTGCAACTACCTTATAAGTTCAACCTCCTTGCTGTTTCTCAAACGTTTGCAGCAAGTCATTGGGCATAGGTCCTTTACCTTAAATTAAGATTCAAGACGTTGAAAGATAAAATGGCTTCAGACAAAATTTGAAAAACAAAGTGGCATCATTTTTTGCACACTAAAGGTTTTCTTTTTCACCATCCAGCTGTAACATTTTAGAAATCAGTAAATTTGCAACATGAAAATTAATTTCTGTATCAAAGACAATATATTTTAAGTTACAAATTTTGTTTTCACTACCTGCTAGAGATCAAAGGTACAATAAAAAATAGAGTGCAGTAGTTTTACAAAATAATCATACCTAATCACAGCATCTTGCATATTAACACTAATAGAACATCTAACACTGTTTACCCAGCTCAACCCACTGTTACCCCAGTTCTTAAAATGCATCAGGATAAAATGTAACACTCAGTGCAATGTAATTCAGGGTGTAGTCTTACTTTAACTCCAAGATAGCATACAAGTCGGCAAATTCACCTTTTCTTGTTCAAGCAACCTTTTAAAGTGCTTACTTTGAAAATAATAGTGTTGATTTGTATTACAGATGGTTCTACCCTGTCCTATTATGAGAAGATTCCTGAAGCAGTGCTGGTCTGGCAGTGAGGCTGCCCTGACTTGGTGTTGTTGAAAAGGAGATTGTACAAACTATATGGGGCAGTACAAGATTTGGTTCAGGCCTGGGGTTCCTTTAGCTCTGAACAATCCATCACAGAAGGCGACAAGGAAATAAATGTCTTTCTTCAACAATACTTCCCACTGCTTTAATTCATAAACCTTTCCTGTGAAAGCTCGTTAACATATAAAGAGCAGGCTTAGGCCCATCCCATTCCTGTCCTGGAACTCCAGCAAGTATTGAAGATTTAGCTACACAAACCCGTTTCTGTTAAGAGTAGACTATGCTTACTCTTGTCCAAAATTGCCGTGGGCCACAGCATGACTGCATCTTTCCCAATCACCTTTTGTAGTTAAAAAGCACCAGGATGACACCCAAAATAGAGCACCTGTGGTGGCACCTTAAAAGTCTTCATCACCATTTTTCATTCAGCCCTATTTCCACATACAGGGATTGCCAAAAGTTCCCTCTTTATAGACTCGGTATCTTATTAATAATAAAAAGTACTTGTTTCATTATTAACAAAATAATGCTCCTTTTTGTACTCACAATTCCTTAACCATGTTAAAAAGAAAGGGGCTCCTGTTTCCCACTGATGTGATACTTTAATACAAGAGTGAAGGATTAGAATTCTGTATGCCATGGTGAATTTTCAAATTCTAGCAACATTTCACTTCCGGTCTTACAAAAATGTCCCATTTTACATAGGTTTACCTGTATGGTGAATTATAGTATTGACCCCGAAGATTTCCAGAAGTTTTGTTTTAATAATAACAGCTGTCCAAGTCTAATGTAAAAATATGGTTTGTTTAAATCAATGAAATTTTAAATATATATGTAAGTCAGTCTATATATAAGTCTGTATATATATATATATATATATATATATATATGTCTCTCAAATTCGTTGGCAGGCTTTTTTTCCTATTTATTGGTGCTTTCTTTCTGTATGCCAAACCCTTAGCTTTTATGCATTTACATCTCATTTACAATAACCCTGTCACATGGGTTCAACAGTTATCCCCTTCTTATTCAGAGGAACTGAGACTTGAAGAGGTTAAACACCCTGCCCAGGATCTCTCAGAGAATCAATAGCAGACCCAGGAGCCCACTGTCATCTGATTTAAAAGCTGTCCTCTTGATCGCTGCACCTGATAACAGTCTCTAACTTCACAATTAACACTTTTTAAAAAAATTGATCCTTGTGCACTTAAAATTGAATTGTAAAAGTGTTTTATGTTCCTTTGGAAGGACACAGTCTAGGAAAATACTCTGACAATTTCATAGAAACAGAAATTTAAATGGATTACCTTGTTCTTACTGCAAGTTTATATTTTATTTTGTTACTTTTCTTACTTTACATGTGTAACCTTTTTATTTTACATCAAACACAGTGATTAGTTGTTCATATGTGTTTACACAAGATTATACTAAAATAATAATGGGTAACAAAAAATTCCAACTTCATAATAGCTTAAATGTCCATTAATAGATATTGATAAATGAATTCTGATATATTCACAAATTAGAATTCTATACATCAGTGGAAATAAAGGACCCAGACCTAAATATGTCAACTTAGATAAATCTCAAAAGTTTTAAACAAAGCAAGTTGCAGATCAGAGACAGTAAAATGTTATTTAAATAAAACATAAAATATGCAAAATGAAGCTATATATTATTCACAGATCTCATAAATACGTAGTAACAGAATATTTGTCATCCCTGGGTAAGGAGGAGAGTGTATGAAATTACTCTAGCAGTTAATTAATTGTTAGTAATTAATTAATTGATAATTAATTGGCACTAAGTTTGATAACCTGTGGTGAGGACTTAGAAGAGCACAATTAATTAACTACAGCAAGTTTTATAAATCTAAGATTTGACAGTGTTAGGTGACACACACACACACACACACACACACACACACACACACGACCCTATACCTTTGTTATGCAATTCTCTATTTTTCCATGTGTTTGAAATATTTTATAATAAATACATTAAAATAACACAATCAGAAAGCCTTATTCAGCAGGCCAGACAAGTAGATGAGCCTATCAAATCATACAGGACTAGCTCTGTCAGACATTACAGCTAGTACAGCTAGTACAGATGCTAGTTCAAAAAATTTCTCCCTTTGCGTTGAAGCATGTGTGGTCCCACTGAGAAAAATAAAATAAAAAATAAATAATATTTTAAAAGGCATATAGGTGGTAGTATATTATTCCACTTAAATTAATTCATCATAATAGCTGGAACTTTTTTGTTCCTGAGTAACCCAGATCAAAGAGATGATGCTGGAGAGAGTAGAGAGAACTTTCTGGAACATTAGATAATCACAGTGGGTGGCACATTCATCCAATCTTCTATTCACTCCACAAATATTTATTGGGTATCTACAATATATAAGTTATTGTGCTAAATATTATGAGAGTACAAATGAGTTTTCGCTAAGTAGTTACAATATTTTAAAGGAATAAGTCACATTTAAAAAAAAATGTCTCTAATGCAGGTTGGAATGTGACATGGGTTCAACAAATACATGATGAGTGGGGAGGTGGGAACCAACAAGAAGTTTCTGACTTATAACTTTACACAGTCTATTACATGTCTTTTAAAAAAATATTATCTATTTATTTTCTACTTTGCTTTGTTTTTGTTTTTATTGGTTTTATTGTTGAACCCAGCATGCCCCCACCCCACACACACACACTACTGAATTTCTTATGCAAAGGCAGGGATTTTGTGTTTGTTGTTTTTTAAATAATAATTCATATCCATCATAAAATCTAATTGACAATCCTTACATAGTGCAGGCAAGCCTCAGCTGATACGGATTCATCACCAGCATGGTGTGGAGCTTGTCCAGTACTACACAATTGATTGTTGTTATTTACCATAGTTATGTTCTATAAAGTCACTGCAAACACCAAATTAGGGAACATGGATCCATTGCTCCTAGGGAAATAGTTATAAATTATTCACATAGTTATAAATTATAATCTCCACTACAAATTAAATAGTTATAAATTATTCACATAGTTGTAAATTATAATCTTAAACCCTACAAACAATTCATCCTAGTAGACTCTATTTTCTTTATTTTACAAAAGAGGAAACAAGGTTCAAAAGTGTTAAGTGACTTGTCTGAGACCACCCCACTAACAGATGCCGGAGTTGGGATTTAAAGCCCCTCCATCGGGCCCCAGAGCTGGTGGTTCTTGCACTACCCAGCACTCCCTCCACCATTTCTGTCCTCTGTTATCTCTGTATGAGAGCTGAAACAAGGAGGCAGAATATCTCCCTTGTAGAGCCTCAGCTGGAAACATGCTCGTAGGGCAACCCAAGGTTTGCGCTATTCTGCTCATATCCGTGGATGACTGCAAAAGCACTATGAGTATTGACTTTGGGGTTACAAATAAATTTTAGTGAGTAGACAAATTTGAAAATACAGATCTAGGAATAATAAAGATTGGCTGTCTTAACTAAAAATAAATAGTATTTTATACCTATGGATCTATGAGCCATTTTGAGGTCAGAATATATCATCAGCCTGCCACCAGTGCTTAGTAATAATCATTGGTTTTAAGAATTGGATTGACTAACAATAATTTAACAATTATTGCATTTAATAATAACTGGATTCAGTGGAGTGCAGTGATCTCAATGGCTAAGGCCACCCATGTAACTGTGCTTATGTGACCAGCATAATCTGACCACCAACAGATTTTGGGATTCCTATACCAAGATGATTCACATGCATACTGGAGGCAGTTCAAGACTTGGATTCAAGGAGTATCTTGTGTGAGCTAGCCATGGGAAAACAAAGAAGCCTGGGTTTGAGATGTCCAGACCTCATCTGATGCACATCCTTCCCCTGTTGTTGCTCTCTTGTACTATTTGCCTGTAACAAAGCTGTCCAAGGGGTATAAACTATTTGAGTCCCATGAGTCCCTTTGTTAACTGAGCACTTAAAGTAACTAATGTGTAATTAATTCACATCGTAAGTACTTAAAAATACAATGAATAAACAAATGAATGCAACCTCACAAAATATTGTTAGACCTTAAACAGGTCTACCTCCAGTTAGTAGATTAGGAAAGAGATTTGAACAACACTGGTGGTCATGGAAGAGATCCCAGGCAGAGGGCACATTCTAGAAACATGGAAAAGTTATATAGTGGATATTGTAGTGCTCAATCTCCGTGAGAACGGCTCACATTCAGATGACTGGTCCACACCAGTGTAAGGCCTGGCCTTCTTGCCTCAATGTAGACCAACTCGGAGGGGCCACCCTGTCCCTGAAGCTCCCAGGGAAAGGAGCAGGGGGAGGAGCTGACTGTGATTCCCTCACTCCGTCCCAGGTGTTTTTCCCAGTGACATGCCCCAATAAACTTCCTGCAGGTAAACCTCCATCTCAGAGTCTTTTTGTTTGGTTTTGTTTTCCCCCCCTGGAAACCTGACCTACCACAGCATGGAAAGAAGCAGCGATGTTTGAGGAGGGCATGGTTTAGTTTGGCCAGAACACAGAGTAAATGAAGTTCAGTACTGAATGAGACTGGAAAGGCAGGTTACAGCCAAATCAAGCAAGCCCTTTATTAAAAGGCTAAAGAGTTTGGATTTTATTCACAGGATGATAAAAAGCCATTAAATATTCCTAGCAGGGGAAGAATATTATCAAATTTATTCACAAGAAAATTAATCTGGCCCTGCCGTGGAACAGGGATCTCCAAAGCACTATCTGCATACCCTACCACGAGATGGCCAGATGAGAGAAGGAAAGTAAACCGTGGAACTATGCACCATAATTTTTTATATAAAGCTTAAAGAGAAAGAAATGAAGCTGCGCTAATATGAATATATGGTTTAAATACCAGTGTCTCCACGTGGTTGTGTGATGCATATAGTCCTTGAGATGTTCTTGGGAAGGTCGACAGCCCATAACATGGTGGGTTTGCCAGCAGAGGTTTTGTTGTTANCCTGCCGTGGAACAGGGATCTCCAAAGCACTATCTGCATACCCTACCACGAGATGGCCAGATGAGAGAAGGAAAGTAAACCGTGGAACTATGCACCATAATTTTTTATATAAAGCTTAAAGAGAAAGAAATGAAGCTGCGCTAATATGAATATATGGTTTAAATACCAGTGTCTCCACGTGGTTGTGTGATGCATATAGTCCTTGAGATGTTCTTGGGAAGGTCGACAGCCCATAACATGGTGGGTTTGCCAGCAGAGGTTTTGTTGTTACTGTTTCTTTCCAACGTATAGTGATATATTAGAGTGAACTGCACTGGTAACATCACTGGATAAGTACATTTATACATTTTTCATCATGCTGTAATTACAGTAACACGAAAAGGACTACTGAATTAAATTCTTCTGGCAAGATAAATATATGTTAAAGGAAATACTACTAATACAATCATAAGAACAAGAAACAAGCAGATATGAAACTACTACTTCTAATACAAGTTCTTCAGCCACATTGAAAGACTCAAAACCATGGCTAGCTAACCATATATAATAACAAGAATTTTCAAAACATCAAGAAACTAACTTGAAATACAGAGTTATATCCATTGCATTAGCTGTGAACTGTGCTCTTAGAATCTCTATGTCGTGGGATATTAGTGAATGATGGAATGAAGACATCAAGATTGAAAAGATACTAAAAATACTGATTTTATCTTTTTCATCTTTTAATGTCTATTTTTTTGTGTGATTTGCAATCTGATGATAGAGATATTTATGCAGGAGTTGTATGTATATATTTCATACTTTTTTGGTTTGGTTATCATAAACATAGGATGGGATAATCACAAAAATGTGGGGATCATTACCTTAGTGAATTAAATGGTGAGAAAGAAACCAGAAACAATTTTGCTTTAATGTTCAGTTTAAAATATAGGCGAAAACACCACATTTATGTGAAAATGACAACAAACTGATAAACACCAAATACTTGCTCAGCCCTGTCCAAACCACATTACATGTCTCATGTCATTTAGCCCTCACCACCAATTTACAAGTCACGTACTGTTATTTGAGATGAGGAAAATGAAGACTTAGGTGGCTAGATAACTTTCTTAAGGCCACAAAGATAGGAAAAGAAAGACCCAAGAAACAAGCCTAGGACTGCCTAACTCCAAAGAACATGTCCTGAACTTTTATGATACAC
>NC_048218.1:89130495-89215837 GCF_002007445.2 Ailuropoda melanoleuca
TCTATCTGCTTCCCAACTTCCGCCCTTCCTCTCCCCACTGGCACTCCCGAATAAACAAATAAGCAAGCAAACAAATAAATATGTCTACTGATTTTCTAAATTACGGCAAAAATGAAACAGAATTACAGGTGCAGGTAAATCGATAAGGAAGCAGTTCTCATACTGAAGCACCACTCACAGCACACCCAACGGGATGGCTGGGGCTTCGTCAGGTAGCTCTAAGTGCAGGCATGAGTGCTGTTAGAGAAGAAGACTACAGAAAATGAAAGGGTTACTGTGTGGCCTGTCTCAAGGGAACTAGTATTATGTAAGAAAAGCGCAACTGGATACATAGTTAAAATACCAAACTAAAATGCTACAGAAACCAGAGAAAAGTGAAAAAGT
Source organism: Ailuropoda melanoleuca (assembly GCF_002007445.2). Lineage (NCBI taxonomy): Eukaryota > Metazoa > Chordata > Mammalia > Carnivora > Ursidae > Ailuropoda > Ailuropoda melanoleuca. The sequence continues at coordinate 89,130,880 of NC_048218.1, forward strand.
ATATATTCTTCAATTTCATGAGTCAAACCCAAGTTCATCAACTTAAAGGCAGGTCCTAAGATGTCAACTGCATTAAATAGGTCTAGTTTCAGGTGGAAACTTTATTTCCTGTGATGTATCACTGTGGTTTTTGATTTTACATCTGTAGCAATAACTTAACTTGCTTTTGTTCCAAAATGAATTTCATGCTCAACTTGTTTTTCTTAATTAAACTTCCTTTAGCAGTCCCTAATATGTGTATTATTAAAACTCATTAGTCCCATTCGCACTTTCCTGTCATTTTTTGGCTACACATTCACATATTGAAGTATTCCGTTGCTATATATAGGACGAAAATTAAATAATAAATATGGGGACTTGAATGTTTTATGAGTGTCAAGATGAGAGACTGCCTGCAAGGCCCATAAGCTTTCACACAAAAGAGGCATTACTGCTAAAGCTAACATGCTGACACATCTCTGATCTATAAAGTCTGCAGTAATGGCAGCAGTAAAGCGTTTTTGCCATTGACTAGAATTTCTCTTACATGCAACGGAAATAGGCACAGAAGAGATTATATTGACTGTTATAAAATGAATTCATATAAAATCCCCCAAAAGTTTAATGTCTAATAATTTCAAATGCCTGAAGTGATTTACTAGTTTTCTTTGACTTCAGTTAAGCTTAGAGTTGGTAATCTTTCTATCTCACACAGGTTTACTACCATACAGGTGGGTTTATTTTTTGGGGGGGGGGCGGAATTTTAAAGGCAAAAATAATTCATATCCTTTTTTAGCAACATAGTAATATTCAACATCAATAATGTGATTCTATTAATAACAAAGCCAAAATAATTAAAGGAATCACTCTTCTTAGAAACAGTTGAGAATGTTGCTATCCCACAAGATTAACAGGTTAGCTACCTCAAAATATTTTAAATTATCTTCTAAAAGGTATTAAAAAGGACACTAGATTCATCATGAATGTTCACTACTTTATTTTTTTTTTTTTTAGTTTTCCGGACTTTGCAAATTTGAGATATTAAAAAATTGAAATTTTAAATTAACTGAAACTTTTGTTTTGTTTTTATATATCTCAAGAGGGCAAAAGAGATGGAAAATTTGCATTTTTGTATGCCATGTGTCAAGTTTCAACAAATCATTAAAAACTATTGCCCTTTCATTTTACTTTCAATTAAGAGTGTGTAGCAATTTTTTTTTCAAAGAATCGATTAATGTAGAATAGCATGTAACTGTATTTAATCATCTCAAAATCATAGAAGGAAACTGCAGGAAATATCTTAACTTCTACTGAATGGTAGGCCAGTTAGAACACAGGGACAGGTGCAGCTGTCAAACAAAGCTCCAGTGAAAGTAACATCAGTTTTTCCATAGTCATAAGCTTTGGAAAACCCAATGCTATTTCGTGTCACATATGTCAGGAACTGTGTTTGCAATTTTCTGGGGGTCATTGAGAGCTTTCATCCCTTCATCCCAAACTACCACATTTTGTGTTATTCTTCATCAAAATTGGAAGAACTGCTCAAGACCACCATTTCTTTTAATAATCACAACCAAAAATACGTGTTTGTATAAGGTAGAGCAAAATGTCATTAGTTTTCTAAATGAACTCTCAGGTTTTTCAGTAGTTCTTAAACTGATCTACTCTATTAGTAGAGAGCATTTCTATTACTGGGTACCTTGCTCTCATTTACTGGCTACAGTTTTAAAAAAAATTTTGTGATGTGTAATTTTACTTTTATTTCCACCATTATTGACTTTGCAAAGTGGATCTACTACCTACAAAGTTACCAAAGTTTGTGCAGGAACTGCTTATATAGAAAGCAAAGAGTAAGACAAAGTTAAAACTCTTCTTCTTTTCCACTGATGAAAGAGAATAAAGTGAAGGAGTAGAAAGTATTGATGATTCCTGACAAAGAAAAATATTTTTCAGCCATGACAAAGGCACTTTAAGCTGAGTCTTCTGCTTTAGCACTATGGCAAATGCCATGATCACCAGTTCAGTGGTTATGAAATATACCAATTACCTTTTAAAGAAACCTTCTTTCTCATGTTTCATATTCTCCATCTACGTACAGCAACGTTATATTCTCTACTAGCCCAGAAAGAAAAATTCCAGCTTACCTCCCATTCACCTTCATTAATTATTTACTATCATCATTTAATGTGCTATTTACTAGTGGAATTTTTTTTATTAATTTAAACTTTGAAAAAAGATGTTAACTACTATTGGACTGTGTGGCTAAGATCAGTGGCTAGAATGTACCAATACACAGAACATCCATTCTTCTANCGGAATTTTTTTATTAATTTAAACTTTGAAAAAAGATGTAACTACTATTGGACTGTGTGGCTAAGATCAGTGGCTAGAATGTACCAATACACAGAACATCCATTCTTCTAGCTCACCCTGCACATGAACCACGTGACTTGGAGCTGTGTAAAAGAAAGGCAAATCTAGCCTCTCAGCTACCTCCTTAAAACTAACAGTTGGGCTTATAAAAACTATTTTTTGCTATTTTTGTCACCTTTAGACAAGCTTACACAAAATCTGCATAAATAGGAAATATTTAACTTCTCCACCATAGAATCCTTGGGAGACAAAGTTTTCTATTTCGCTATTTCATCTTAAAATAGAAGAAAAGGAATGGCATTGTGCTTGTTTCAGAACTTAGATTTAAGAAACACATACACACACAAAACCAGGAAGAAAGTTTGGCAAGCCTCCCCTTTTAATACCAGGATGTCTGATGTATTTGGAATTCCTGAAAGAAGTACTGGGTTGATAAGTGCTTCAGATGACATTGAAGAGTTGCCTTTCATGAGTTCATACATAATGGAGAGGCTTCAATGCTAAAGCCATAAAAGTATCTATATTCATATCATAATCTGTAAACAGAAACCCCTGAAAAAATATTTGATGCTTTTCTTTAAAAGATAAAATTGTGTAAAAAATCATTATTTTATATTTTAACAATTATCTGTCTCCATTTTATTCTAATGTATTTGGCTGTCTGAAGGATTAAAATTGAACGAATTGGCCTTAAATAGGAAGAGCCAACTAAAATTAGAATGCTGAGGTGTCCAAAGTATAAGGGGTGGGCGGTATTCATTAGCCTATTTAACATATCTATATACGTATTTTAAATGAATCAGTTCTTCACAGGTTATTGTTCAGAACCTATGTGTGTTCCAAAATTGGTTCAGAATAATATGCTTTTCTGGATTCCAAAGCAACTTTTAGTTTCCTAAGTCAATTAATATTACTCATTTGAGTGATTAATTTTAATTATATCTGCTGAAATTGATTTTCCTCCTGCAAATAATGATGAGCTCTTCTTGAGAGCTAAAAAAATAAGATAATAAAAAGGAAAAAAACAATTCCTTGTATTCAGCTGCAAGAAAATGTCTGGGAACGCGCGCACACCGCTCAGTTGGAAAGATAAGCCAGTGAGTGGTGAGGCAGCCAGGGTAGGGATGGCATCAGAAATGCAGCCGGCTGCCTGGCTCCCTCGCCAGCTGGGGCCCTAGGCATAAAGGCTGCAACGCCTTCCTGGACTCTTAGAACTCCAAGAAAGTTATCTCGGACTGTATTATGCAAAGTCTTGCAAGTGAATTACAAGCCAACATGTGTGGACAGTCATCCACTTCTGTGTCTATCCAATGCAGTGACCCTGTAACCCTTTAGCGTTCGGCTGACAGAAAGGGGAGGAGGGAAGGGAAAAGGGGAGGGAAGGAGAACAAGACAACACGAAAACGGCCACTTCCCCCAGCAAAATTCCCATAGAAGCCCAGACAGCAGCCGAAACCGCGGCCGAGGCAGCAGCGATTTCTACTTGGGTTCTCTCCCTGCACATGCAGGTTTTCCAAGGCATCCCTGCCACCTCTCTTTAAAGTATCACTAGGAGGAAAGCACTGGATCCAAGAGGGATCTCCCAGCTGAGAGATTTTCGATGCAAAGTTGAGATCTCGGAGGGTTGCTTGGCTTCCCCCACCAACGCCACAAAATAAGGTTTTTAAGCTCGATCTAGGTAGCTCCCTAGCGATCCACCCCGAGATGCGCGAGGTGGCTTTACATCCCTTTTTCTCTCCCCATTTCACCGGCGCCGCGTCCGCAGCACCGGCCGCGCGGCGGAACACAAACCCAGGCAGCCCCCTCCCAATAAAAGACCCCCAAACTTACCCTCAGTAAGATAAATCCACAGAGGGAGCCCCCTCATCCTCCCCTAGTCCCCTTCCAATCATTCAAGGAGACAGTTTCTACAACACTTCGCCTTCAAATTCAAGCTGAATTGGTCAAAGTCTTTATCAGCCTCTAGACGCTTTTTTTGAATCTTGAGCACTGGTAATTCTTGTTTAAGAATTGAAGGTGCTTCCCTTTTTATTTATTTTTCTTCTTTAAGCAGCCGCAACCCCAGTTTTGCGCCCCCCCCCCTTTTTTTTATTCACCCACGGACACTTCCAAAACGTGTCGATTGATCCTTTTTTCTCTCCAGATGAAACCACGATCCAGAATTCTCGGGACCCAAAGCCACCTCCATGTAAATCCGACCATCAGGCAATAAATACAAATGATCAAACAACGTTACTTCTTTCGGCTGTAATCAGATAATCCTACTAATCCAATAGATTTATCTCGATTGGAAATTGACCTCAAAAATGAATCCCTGGAGCTGATGTCCAGTAAAGCGATTTCGTAGCCCTGTTCGGGTGGCCGAAAGAACTGTGGCTTCTTTCTTTCTTCTTCTTTTTAAAAAATCTTTTTGAATTCTGGGTGCACTGCTCGCAAAAAAATGCCGAGGACCCTGGTTTTCCCCTAATATAGGTTTCTACTCCAAATCGGTGCAGGATGAAAAATGGTACAAAGATACCCCTAGTGGCTTGAGGTGATATTGCAGGGAATCTCACTTTTTTTTTTTTTTTTAAATCCCCTCTCTCCACCTATTTCCCCCCCTCTGCTCAGTAGATATCTGGCTGCTATAGTAGTTAAAAAAAGAAAGGTTGAACGGAGATTGACATGAATAGTATATGACTACTTGAAAACATCGTCTGATCTTTCTTCTTTGTTTTACTTTAAGGACCAAATCTGTGCTTCTGTCTCCCCAGTATTCCATCTTTTTTCCAACAGTTTTCCCCAACAGCATTTAGCAACTAAAACGCCGATTTGGAGCTGCTAGTGATTTCAAAGCAAATGTATTTGTTTCCTGAATAACTATAGATACCCAAAGAAACCTCAGTCTACCTGAGATATGCTGCTTTCAGGGGGAAAAAAAGCCTTAATATTTTGGGTTTTTTAAAAGTTATATGTTTATGGATAATATTTTTTAGGCAATCTCTTCTCATTTTGGACTTTTGATATTCATTCAGCAGAGCAGATGATGGCTGCTGTGAGCCTGTGGTCAAAAAAAACAAGACCTAAGGGTCATTATATAGTTCTCAATGTTGCTTATCTGAACCCTCTGCAATTCAATCATCTCAAGATTACTACTAGCATTTTTGACATTTTAAAGAAAAAGCCAATGCAATGAATTTCAAGATTCCATTTTGGTAAGCAATACTTCACAATCTTTGCTGTGCTTACCAAAGACCCAGGAATCTTCTTAAAAGGAGGATTCTGGTTTGGTAGGACAAGAGAAGGAATGAGATTCTGGATTTCTTTTCTTTTCTTTTTTTTTTTTTTTTTAAGATTTTATTTATTTATTTGACAGAGAGAGAGTTTGCCAGTGAGAAAGGGAACACAAGCAGGGCTAGAGGAAGAAGCAGGCTCCCAGCAGAGCATGGAGCCTGACGTGGGGCTCGATCCCAGGACGCTGGGATCATGCTCTGAGCCGAAAGCAGACACTTAACGACTGAGCCACCCAGGCGCCCCGAGATTCTGGATTTCTAACAAGCCCTCTGACTACATCCTGATTATCAAGGACCTAGTAAATTTGAGATGTTGAATTCATTTTCATGAGTGGATGCAATGGCTGGAAGGACTCCACCATCTTCTTTCTTAAACTAACTAAATAATTAAGCCTTCTTCGTGTATGAGCTATTAAGGAGTCAAGAGACCGTCCTTCTATTACTTGTTTTGTTATTAACTGACCACGTGACTTTGAGCAGTAATTTTTTTGGTTCATGGCTAATTTATCTATTAAAATTGAAGAGTAAACCAAAATAAATGAACAAACATACTTGTTTCTAGATGAGAGACTCAATGTTGTAAATTAATAATGTAATTATTATTAAAAGCCCACTATAATTTTTCATGGAACATGAGAAGTTAATCTTAAAATGTGTCTGTGGGGGCAAAGGGTCACACTTATCAACATAATTTTATATACAATACAATTAAGAACAAGGTATGGATAATTTCCATATGAACTACTAAAACGGAACAGAAAATGACAGTAACTGAGGCAATGTAGCTTTGGGTCAGGGATAAAATTAGTCCAATGGATTAGAATAGGGATCTCAGAAATATATCCCTGAATTTATGGGAACTTGATAATAACAGGTGGCATGAGAGAGCAGTGAGGAAAAATGAATTACTCAAACAATAGATTAGGCATATGAAAAAATTATAATTCCTACCTAAATATGTATTTAAGGTAAGGACAAAGCCTTAAAGAGGCAGAGCAAAACTTAAAACCTTTTAGAGAGAAATAACTTTGTGATTTTGGGTAGATGGGAATAGAAGGATTTATTAAACATTAAGACATAAAAAGTTAAGTCTAGGGGTGCCTGGGTGGCTCAGTCGTTAAGCATCTGCCTTCAGCTCAGGGCGTGATCCCAGAGTTCTGGGATCGAGCCCCGCATCAGGTTCTTCCACTGGGAGCCTGCTTCTTCCTCTCCCACTCCCCCTGCTTGTGTTCCCCCTCTCACTGGCTGTGTCTCTCTCTGTCAAATAAATAAATAAAATCTTAAAAAAAAAGTTAAGTCTATAAATGAAAAATGCTAATTTTGATATATTAAAATTAAAAAATGTTTGTGCGTCAAAAAAGTCAAGGCATAGACTGACAGAAGATATTTGCTATTCATGTAACCAAAGAAGTATCAGTATCCAAGTACATAAAGCTTTCTTAAAAACCTATAAAGATAAAAAAAAAAGAAATGCTAGGAAAAAATGAGCCAAGATGAACAGTCAACTGGTAGAAGAAGATTTTCAATGTCCATAAACATCTGAAAAAGACACCTTACTTATTAGAAAAATACAACCTAAAATGATGAGATACCATATCATAGGTATGAAATTGGCAAAGATTTGTAAGTCCAGAAATACGAAAGAATGATGAGGATGTGGAGAAACCATGGAAAGTATATTAGAACATTTTCAGAGAGCAGTTTAGAGAGAGTTGAATATTCTCATTTCAAGTCTCTCTACTCCTGTGTACTTCTCTTCACATGCACAGAAAAAACCCATTGCAGAATTATTTGAAAGAGGAAAAAAAAAAAGGAGAAGGAAGAAAAAATATAAACACCTTTGGATAAATAAGTGGACAAGTATTTTACAGAATAATCACATACCGTGACACTAGAAGCAGTAAAAAGAAAAATGAATGCACTATACCTATTTGAGTTAGCATGGATGCATTGCAAAAATGCAATCTGGAGCAGCAACAAAAAAGCAGTTTGCAGAAAGATACCTGTGGGATGATACCATTTATGTACCAAGTTTTAAAACATGCAAAAATAATTATATCTATTTTGAGCATATGTATATGTGGCAAAAGTATACAAACTTCCATGATAATGATAAACCTGAAATTCTGGGTAGGGGTTATCTCTGGGAAGAAAGGAGATTAATGACATTGGGAAGACATCACAGAGAGTGTCAGCTGAATCTTCAATGCTTTATTTCTCAGACTGTATCGTGAGTACACAGGGGTTTATAATATTACATATAAATTGTTTGTATGTCTGAACTATTTCATTAAAATGAAATATTTAAATGAGATGGCTTCTATGAATGCTTTAAATATTAGAAAATTTTCTAATTAGAATAAATATATGTAGACGTGAAGAGAAACAGTATGGGAGTTTGGAATTTCATTATGTGCTTTCTTTTAAATATCTGTAATACTTTTTATTTCTAAGAAGTGGAAATGGATCAATGCTTATTTATTTCCACAATACGTATGAAAATTTCCAGCTAACAAGCAAGAACCACCACCTAAATGGAGAAAAGTGTGGTTGAAATGGCGGGAGGGGGGAATGTAATCCTCAACTAGCAACTTGTATTTCCTTTGATCTCACATAGAGTAACCAGGTCTCTGAAATAAAACAGGCAATCAATTGATTATGTTCAGTTTTGACCAGTTAACTAGAAACCACCAAAGCCAGAATAGCCCTAAGCCAAACTACAACACAAAAGATAATTTTTCCAGAATATTTAAAATACATACATGAATTCAAATAGGGAGGTTTTGTTGATATGAAATATAAGAAAGAACTAGAAATCTCATTTCAAAATCATCAGTATTTTTCATAATTCATTCAGAATTGGAGAAGATATCAAATATTAAGAAAGAATTTTTAAAGGCCCAATGTTAGAAGTAAATGTGTTAGATTAGCAGTTAATACCACTCAACTCATATGGAACTCAAGAAAGATGCCTGGACAAATCATCAATCAATTTTCCGAACTGCATTCCTAGGCAATAGCCAAAGCAGATTTGTAATAAAGAAACAGAGAGGGGACAATTTAATGTCCTTCAGTGATAGAATAAACAAGGGGGAAGTAGCAGATGAAATATTTCCAAAATCTGGAGAGGTCGACATATTCTTTCAGCAACCACTTATTGAATACCTCCGGCCTACCAGGCATAGTACAAAGCATTTCACAAGAGAGTTAACATTAAAACAAATAAACACCACGAACCCTTAGTTAGTTATTGATAATTGATTTGTTCATTGTAAATAGTTAGTAGTTATTCTGAATTAATATTTCACCATCTATGCTGAAAATGAGATATTAGACACTAATATAATACTGAAGGTTGATTTTCAGTGCGTTTAAGTACAAACTGATGTGACAGGTTAAGGTAGTCAATGAAGGAAGAAGAGTAAACAAGAAGTAAGTGGAGGAGGGGTGGTAGAGGAAAGGAAGAAGACTGAGGATAACAATATGAATCAAACTCATTTCTCTCCCTGGTGATTTACTTTACATACAAGATAGAAACTTACTTAATCTTTGTATCCCTTAGAGTACAAATGATTAGTGAATGTATGCCTTAATGGATCAAAGTGTGAAATTGTTGGTACACGAAGAAAACAAATTTATTCTCTGTAATTGGAGAGGCTTGCTAAGATCTCTTCAGAAAATGAAATTAAGAGAGGAGGGAAATAAAAAAATTACTATGACTAATAATACCGGGAAGTGAAAGGCCAAAACTGGCAAACTTGAGTGCCAACTGGAATATGAGATTCCAATTTGATTGTGTCACTAAAATTTCAGCTCTGCTAAAACCTATGGTAGAATTACACATCCTATTTTGGTTTCTACATTTTATACAAACAAACAAATGAATGATTAATTAATACCAAATGGATCGTGGAAAGAAATGGCATACTTCTACTAAAAAACAGATAAGTAAGTATTTAATTGTTGCTTTTAAAAACAAGAGTCATTATGAAAAGAGGGTTATGATTTTTGGGGGGGAGATAATTGTTATAACAGCACATCTTTTGTGACCAGGTCAAATCAATTAAGTTCTGCCTGGTAGTAAACATTTTAAGATGTTATGAAAGATTGGTATTCCACGTCTGAAAGAAAAATAGCTTCTAAAATACTGTAAAACAGATTTTCTAAAACAAGTCCTGGGAAAACATATTTTTCTACCATCTTCAGAACTCCCCTGATATACCCTCATTTTAAGTGCTCAAGACTTGAATCTAAATGAATGGCAACTGGGAATTATGAAAGGCATAAAAATAAAAAGTATTGCAACATCACAGGCCTAACTACTGCAAAGGTAGCTGTTTATAAAGAGATTCTCTCTACAGGGTAGAATCTGTTCAGACAATCCTGCTTAATTAGAAAAGACTACTTAAAACACTTGACTGATACTGAGTATTTCAGGTATGTATTGGGAGAACACACCTGCTGGAATGCTAAATTTACCAGATGCATCTTTATATTCCATGGTTTGAAGACCTGTAATGGAAACCAAGGAAGTAATGATCAAGACTAGGTATTTTAGGATGAGACTGTCACATAGAGAAATGGGGCTTCATGAAGATTAGTCTGAGACTCCAAAACATATGTTCAAAGTTCAGGGACTTAAGTCAGAAATAAATCTAGTTTTTGAAACAAATTTAAATCATTTGAAACTGTTAAAAATTTCTAAATGTTAGTACTGTTAGGCTAATAATTAAGAATCTGTTCTGTTTCTTTTTGAAGGAGTACTTTTTTTTACATCTATAATATATATTTAACTGGTACAATTATTCTTTACTTAAAAATATGTACATTTTTATCTTCAAAGATTTTAGCTGTTAAGAGCATACTACATTATTATTTTACACAATATTTTACTTTAGAATGAAGATTTAATATATTCGTGAAATTGAATAATATTTATACCAATCCTCTAATAACTTCATAGCAGATTCTCTATTTTAGCTGCTTTCGATTCCATCATACCATGATTGATTTTAATCTATTGAAGTGTATCCTAGAATTAGTTAAATTATATAAAATGATCTTAAGTATTTTGTTAGCACTGAATAAATACAATCAGAAAGCCATCTTATTGTATCATTAAATTTTATTTTATATTAGTTTAACTGAGTCAATGTTTCCAGTATTAGTAAAATTTACTATAAACTTTGACTTAATTATGAAAAGGTCACATGAAAATTAATGGTCTGTAGTTCAATCTAGCAAAGGAAAAGTTTTGTTACATCCCATTCGCATTGCCATTTCATTGACTTCACTTAACACGGTTTGGGTATTCTTCCTTCTCTGGATAGGATTTTATGCTAATTACACAATTAAAAGTAAACATTAGCCTGAATTTTCATTATTTTTCAATTAGTGATTTGATGAACAGCATCTTCCTGTCCCAAAATATTTAGTTTCATATTTCCTAAAATATGAAATAATGGAGAACTTTAAATCACATTTTCAAAAGGAATGGATCTCTCTCAAACTTTCTCTCTCCCCATGTGTACGTGTGTCTGCATCTCTTTCTTTTTCCCTCCGACTCTCTCTCTCTCTCTGAGAATCTCTGAACACCTCTTTAGTTAATTTTGTAACATTTACATCAAACTGGAAATTATGTCACAAATATTTCAAAAGGATGAATTTTCCTAAAATCACTTATATTTGGCTTCAGAGCTTGCTTCTTGATTATATGAGAATAAAAATTATTCCCGCTGACATAGGAAAAAAAATAGAATGAAGTAACCATATCAGAATGATATGTTAAAAAGAAAATGGTTAAACTATATGCATAAGAAGTTGTTCAACCTTCCAAGCATCCATTCTCAAAATCATGACTCTCAGCCTAAGCACTGTGGCTTTTTCTCTAAAAACTTCCCAAACCTTCCTAGAATTAAGTAGATTATTCAAAGAAAGGTTTGTTATGTCACAAAGTTGATAGACTACCAGAGTAGATAGCTTACAAGTTAACAGAAAGTTTACCTATTAAAGATCAAACAAGAGTATAATTCCTGACTATCTGTAATATATTAAGCCTAATTCACAGTTCACATCCTCACCATTTTCAAGTCTGACAAAAGATACAGGAAACATCTTATGGCTGAAATTAATTTTACCAAGACTCAAACTAATCATTAAAGCAAGCAGAGTACATTTGAACTATGGCCTAAAGAACTGCAGTTTTATAATTCTTCCATAGACTCCACAGATCTCCTTTTGCTAAAGAGAAAACAAAGACTAAAAAAGCAAACGACTAAAGCAGCCAAGGCCATGCTGAGGTCAGTGGCACTATTAGATGAGAAACCACTGCACCATGCCACTTCAAACTTGGGGGTTTTTTTGTTTGTGTGGTTGGCTGGTTGTTGGTATTAAAGTGTCATTGTTCTTGGGGTGCCTGGGTGGCACAGCGGTTAACCATCTGCCTTCGGCTCAGGGCATGATCCCGGCATTATAGGATCGAGCCCCACATCAGGCTCCTCCACTATGAGCCTGCTTCTTCCTCTCCTACTCCCCGTGCTTGTGTTCCCTCTCTCGCTGGCTGTCTCTATCGCTGTCAAATAAATAAATAAAATCTTTAAAAAGAATAAATAAAGTGTCATGGTTCTTAAAGTATTTGACCATAACCAAATTTCAAAAATTCCAGTTAACAAACCAAAAAAGCACAACTTAATATACTTAAAATAATTAGCAGAATAATGGCCCTTTAAAGATGCCCACCTCCTATCCCTGGAATCTACGGATATGTTACCTTACATGACATGAAGGACTTTGCAAATATGATTAAGTTAAGGATCTTGAAATGGGCCCAATGTAATCACAAGGTGTCTCATAAAAGAAAGGCAGAAGATTCAGAGTCAGAGAAATAGATGTGATAACAGAAGCAGAAATCAGAGGCAGATAAAGGGAGAGAAAGAGATTTGAGGATGCTACACTCCTGGCTTAAAGGACGGAGGAAAAGGCCATAAGCCAGGGAATACAGATGGCCTCTAGAAGTTGGAAAGGCAAGGAAGTGGATTCTCTTCTAGAGCTTTCAAAAGGAACGTAGCCCTCACCATCCCACTGTAGACTTCTGACTTCTTGAATTGCAAGTTAACAAATTTGTTTTGTCTTAAGCCACTAAAGTTGTGGTAATTTATTACAGCAGCAATAGGAAGCTAATACATTTAATTAAAAATATTAAAAATATTTTAGGAGTAATCAATTCTGCCCAAGAGAAACATAGTATGTGCTACATATGCAATTTTAGATTTTCTAGTACATACTTTGAGAAAAGAAGGTGAAATTAAATTTACTAATATATTTTCTTTAACCCAATATATAAAAATATAATCATTTTGACATGGAATCACTATTGAAATTTATTATAAAATATTTCATAAAAATCTTCCAAATCAAATGTATATAATGGCTATCTAGGTGTCTAGAACACATCTCAATTTGGACTAATTCCACTTCAGGAGCTCAATAGCCATATATGGCTAGTGATGACCATATTGAATAGCAGAGCTTCAGACTGTAAGAAAGAAATTAAAAAGAAAATTCATATACTATTCTATAGATGATTCTAATATTCTCTTATCTGTAACAATCTAGATTAAGAATCACAAAGGCACCTAAAGAAATCAGGATGGTTGTACAGCCAATTTTCTGGGAAGTGTACTTAAAAAGAAAGATCAGAAAAGGAATAAAAACAAAAGAATAACATGAAAGAAGAGTATATTCACCTAATGATACTGAGTTGTCTGATGTTTGTGAAAAATTCTAAGGATAATAGAAAAGAAATTTCTCTGGTAGTTTCAGAACAAAAAGATAACCAAGTATAGGATAAGAATAACATTGCTTGGAGCCAACTATGTAATATGAACAAATGACCAAGAGAAAAGCAAAACTATTAAGCCCTAGCTTCCAATTTCTCCATAGAGAAGAATGATGTTTGAACTGGAAAAAAATATGATGGTGAGAAAATGGTAAGAAAGCCTGAAGGTGATTTAAATTAGTTTTAAGATTCTAGGTCCAAATCAGTTACCTAATGCGATACTAAAAATACTTGAAGATGTGTTCTTGGAACTAATATCCAATATCTTTGAGTCACCATGGAAAAGTTCCATGAAGATAGTTAACTGTCCTGGTTTTCAAACAGAATTCCAGAAACTGATGTTTACTATTCTTGACATTAATTGAAATTCTAGAACTCATGCTCACATGTGTTCACTAAGTATATGACAAATAAGAATAAAATCTTTTTATTAGAGTTATTGGAATAGTAGTTCAAAAAATATAGTTTGAGCTGTTTATGTTGATTTAATGCAAAGCCTTTTATAAAAAAGCACTCATAATTTTCTTCTGGATAAAATTGTGAAACATAGGCTGAATGTAGTTGAGCAGATCCTTTGAAAGTTGAACAATCATTCTTCTGTACCTCCACTGAACATTCTTCGATGTCTACATCTCTTTTCCCTTTTTGAGGGTTAATATTTCTGAAAGAATTTGTTTTGTAATCAGGCCTTTCCATTAAACAAATTAGTCTAATGATGTGTATGAATGAGATGCTTTAGTAGGAACCTGCCTTAGACCATGGACTTTTAAATAGATTACTTAAAGGCATTAACCATTTTTGGAATTACGCTTTTCAATGATGCTTTTTCAAACTATTTATAAATAAGGAGTTTGCTATAAAGAATTTAAATGCAAATTTTAAATTGAATATTAATCAATTTAATCAAATTTTGACATCTAGATTCTCTGTGTGTACTCTTCTGCAATATAGAAACCAAGGTCTCCTTATTTTTAATAAGTATTTCTATTTAATTAATCAACCATATTTTTATCAAAAGGTATTTCTTATTCATGGTATTGAATTGAATTACAAAGAAATTTGGGTTGTAAATAGAGTAGTTTTAATAAAAGCTTCAAAATCAATCTAAATTTAAGATAAATCAATCAAAATACAGCTCATTATCAATCTTAATTTTGCTGCATGCATTTCAAGTGAACTTTTATGATGTAATAGCAATGTTCTCTAAACTTTTTTGACTCATAATCCTGGCAAAATTAGGGCACCTGGGTGGCTCAGTCGTTAAGCATCTGCCTTCAGCTCAGGGCGTGATCCTGGCGTTCTGGGATGGAGCCCCGCATTAGGTTCCTCCGCTGGGAGCCTGTCTCTTCCTCTCCCACTACCCCTGCTTGTGTTCCCTCTCTAGCTAGCTGTCTCTCTCTCTCTGTCAAATAAATAAATAAATAAATCTTAAAATAAACAAATAAATAAATAATCCTGGCAAAATTAGATAATCTCCCCAAATATATCAAGAAGTACACCAGGAAGCAATATAACAGACAAAATAATAATAATAATAGAAACAGAAAAGAGAATAAAGTCTCGATATAGCTAGTCTCCCTCCTCTCATTCTTTCTCCTCCTTTCTACCTCCTTATTTTTATTATACATATAATCCTATATATAGTATAATTACACATTATATTAAATATATTAAATATTTTAATATACAGATCATAAAATATACATGATATACAAATAAGGATATACATATTCCCATGTGGTTATCACAAAGACTAACATTTTTACCTACTTCTTTGCTCATGAGTACTCTTGAAGGCACGAAGATTTAATGATCATAACAAAAATAATGTCAACTTTGATTTGTTTAACACATCTTCTGTACTAGGATCTTATTCTTATGTATGGCTTTCAAATTTGAATGGTACATATAATTTTTCCTATTTTTACGAAAAAACAGAAACTTAATAACACTAAGTGACCTGCTGCCACTAAGAAGGGATTAAGCTAAGATTGCATTCCAATTTAAATACAAGCTTCTTGTACTTCCTTTTCACTGTAAAGGGAAGTAAGCTCAGAACTGAAGAGTATGGACACCGAAGAAATGACTCAGTGCTCAGGAGTTCATATAAATGGTCGTTGTAATGACTCCCAAAATGAGAAGGGGTTACCTTTGGGTAAAGGGATGCCCAATGCACTTCTCAAGAGGCAGGGATAATGCCAGGATTAGGTCAGCTTCAGTCACCCTGCCTCACATAGGGCCAATGCTGCTGACTGTTCTGGAAAGCAGTAGAGGGTAAGAGTGTTCCCTATAGCAAGACACCATGGTGATTTCACCCGTTGGGAAGGCAGAACTATGTACTGAAGTGAGGGACCACAAGAGGAAGGCATTGCCAAGCATTCGACTTGGGAGCAGTTAGCAAAATCCTCTTTAAATGACCAGTCAACTGAGAGAAAACACCCAGGCTGCCACAGCCAACACTCTGGTTTGCTAGAAGAAGAGTTGGTTTCCCTGATTATCTGGGAAAGGATGCTGCCTTGAAACCACAGACAAGACCAACACTGAAAGATGTAGCTAGATACACCAGGAAAGCATGGTTAGAGTAGACTATGACAGCAGGAACACCCAACTAAGGTTGGGGAGACAGAGCATAGAGGACCAGGTAACAGCAAGATTCTTTTTCCAGTAACTACAAGTGACACTGGACTTTTTGACATGGACCCATATAGGTTCAGGTCTGCATGGTTGTGCCAGCCTCCTCACTGGCCTCCACTCCCCTCACCTAATTTTCTTTCAATCTATTCCTCATACAGACACGAAAATAATGTGTTTGTAAAATATATCTAGTTGAAACACTTCTGTATTATTACCAAGATTAGTGGTTCTTGCCATATTTACCCACTAAAACCACTTAAGGGGGAAGGTTAAAAATACTACTGCTTGGGCCTTCCTCTCTGCTCCCTACAAACCAATTAAATCAGAAACTCTGAAACTAGTGCTGGGTCACCAACATTTTTAAAACACTCCCAAATGATTGTTATCTATAGCCCAAGTTAAGAACACTGACCTAGAGAGTACATTTTAGATGCCACCTAATAATTACAAAGCTTTCTTAAGTGATATGCACAGGATTTGCTATCAGATGGATCTGGATTCAATTCCTAAATATTTCACTTGCTCATGACACTTTATTCCCTCTGAGTTTCTCTTTCCTCATCTGCCATATGGAAATGGCTACAGTACGTGTGGGAAGGCAGAATTACTTATTTCCTTCGATGTTTAGTCTTTTCCTTACCCTCTCTGTGTAGAGAAAGATCCTTTGACATATGTCTAAATTTGCTATTGGGGATGATCCGTATGAACAGGAGAAAGGGTTGTTGCTTTTGTAAATACTCTATTAAAACACCCCTACCACCAACAGAAAACCAAACACCTAAACCTACTCTCCAGAACTCTGTGATGAACATACAACGCACAGCAGATACATAGTCTTTAAATTTAATACATGTTCAAAGAGTGAATTAATCTCAAGGAAACATCTTGGGATGTAGGGTTACTATCAATTTCCAATGAATTACATAATGTTCACTAATATTAATTTTTCTTTTAATAAAACTCATTCTGATACACCTTGAAATCTGTGGAGAAAACTGCCCACTACAGAGATTTTTATCTCATTTCTAGGTACAGGAACTTGAGCCAAGAAAAGTGTGACATAGAGGTGTGACACTTCCATTAAATCACCAGATTCTTCATGCCAAGGGAATCTTTGATATGAGATTCTCATACATAGAAGCACCTTTCAGCACAGGTGATATTTTCCTTAAGAATATCAATCATTTATAAAATACAGTTCACTAAGTACTTTAATATATCTAATTTTATTTGACTATTGAAAGAAAAACTTCTTGAGACAAGAGAGCAGATAGTATTTGTTCCTTTTTATGATTGAAGAAATTGGGGAAAATTGACTTCCCTATGGCTGCTCATTGCTTTGCCATGGGTAGAAATTGGACCTTGGACTTCCAGTCTGATGTTCTTTCTAATAGTACATATTGTTATTTTTTCTGTAAATTGGCAGAAAGACCTCAGATAGCCCATCTTTGTTGAACTTCTTTAATAGATAAGGAACAAAAGTCTCAGAAATCAAGTGATTTGGCCAAGAAGCTCACCCCATTAGTGACTTCACGTCTCTTGATTCTGAATCAAATGCTCTTTCTCCTATGTTATAATATCTTCTAGATCATGTGGGTGTAGTTAGCCTTGCCTACCACCTCTAAGTTGCTCACCAGCTTTCCTGTCCAGCCATCTCTCCTGCCATACATTACTTCTCCAAAGGTGCTAAACTACATGTGTTTTTTTCAAATCTACCATGCCCTTTTTTTTTTAAGCAGGCTCCCAGCCCAGTGTGGATCCCAAGTGGGGGCTAAACTCACGACCCTGAGATCAAGAGTCACACGCTTAATGAACTAAGCCATCTAGTTGCCCCTACCATGCCCTTTATTAAGCATTAGACTTTTGCACATGGTTTTCTTTTTGTCTGGAAAGTTCTCTCTTCGAATGCCCTCTTTCCCAACCTATTCACCTTTTTAACTTCCACAGATGCATCAAATTTTACTTTAGTCAGTACTGACACTAGTGACCCCTCCATAACCCTACCCACCAACCCCACCCCTCACTACCATCCCGCCCCACTCCTTACCTCTCCCATTCCCAAACTGGGTTAGGTAGTAAACTTAGTTAACCTATGCTTTTCCTTATCTCTTAACACATTTGTATTTTCACTAATTGCTCTTTGAAGGAGAGAGTCTTGACTTTTTCTACCTTTTTTCACCAGTATTTTGAACCTATTCAGTGTCACAATAAACAAGAAATGCAAGAATGAATAAATGCTATTTTAAGTAATTTCTTACAAAGAAGCATGAATGTGGTACAGTGTGGTACATATTCCAAGGAAGCAGGCCTCACTTAAACTTGCTGCATATGCTATATCATGCTGCCAGAAAATAGGGCGACCATGATCCTCAGCACCTCCTAATTTGCAGCTCTAGAACTTTCTGTTACCATGACAGAAAACCTTGCCAGATACCTATAATTAAGCAATCCAATCCTTTATTCATAAATTTGAACAGAAAACCAGAAACAGCAAGCATTTGAGGAAAACCAATAGCATTAAAAAAAGAATAACAGATAAATAGAAAGGAAAAAAAAACCTGGTAAGGAAATATATTTCAGGAAACAAAAGAAAAAATACGTATTTTATAAAATTTAAACTGTTACTCTTAATGAGGTTCAAGGGACTGCTATTTTAAGAAAACAAACGTAGGCTTCTCTAAAAACACATCTATAAGGAAAAAAAAAGAGTGTTTATAGAATTTAAATATTGAAATGAAATATGTAATAGAAGCCCTGAGTAACCAAATGCACATGGGCTGCAGATTAATTTATAAACTAAAAAAAGAAGTAAAAATACCTCCTTTAAGAATTAATACATACCGGAGAAACATTTATATGAAGGTTCACAATTCCATGTTTTCCCTTGGTTTCTTTTACTTTGTTGCTTTTAAGGAAAACTTAATACAATAGTTTTATTAAAATTATGTCTAATAAAGTATTTTCAAGTTGTACACAACGCTATCATAAAACTGACGGGAGTAACCCAGTAAATTATTAGTGTAAAATACTCTTGGTTGGAGAATAATTTTACTGCACTTTTTAGGAACCATAAGATTTCCATTGTATTTTTGCATTTTTCACCTTAGGCAAAAAAATACTCAGAAAAGAAACATAGGGTTGAAAAAGTAAGTCCTGGAAATTCCTTTTCCTTCTGAAGCTATATTTATTTCCCTAATTTGTCTTTTTAAACAATTTTTTTAACAGTTTTGACTATTCATGAAATATCTTAAATTATTATTTGTAATAATTTAGCTTCAGGATTTTGATGCGCAATAGATTTCTTTGTTAAGAAGGAAAATATCTCCCTTTTCCTTTATTAGTGAGTGCTGGAGGTAAACCTAAACCAGTGATTTAATTATCTCTTTTATGGATTAGCAATAACCCAAAAGAAGAAAGACCCACATATGAAAAGATGCTCATTGCAATGTAATTTATAAGATCAAAATTAGGAGCAATCAAAATATACAGAATTAGTAAAATATTTAAATAAAATATGGTAATATACTTGATAAACGTTATTAGGAGATTACATAGCAACAGGGGAAAAAATTCAGGATACAATGTAAGTGAAGAAAACAGAATTCAAAATTAAATTTGTGCTCCTATTCCAATTACATAAAAATGCCAACATTTGAAGAATTTTGAAAAATAACTTAAAATTTTTTTGTTTTATTTAAGATTTTTTAAAGAGAAAAATAACAGAATATTCCTTCTTTCCTAACAGTACCTCAAACTTATGGAGATTAGAGTACCCCAAAAGAAAAAAAATGATTTAGTTTTGAACTAATAGTAAAATACGTATGTGGTTCATACACTCAACTCTGACATCAAATGGGTGTCTTGAAATTGCTGAATCTGCCTTCTCTAATTTATCTCATTTTATCCAAGGTGATCATTTTTAATGTAGAAATAGAAACTTACATATATAGCACTTTATAGGTTTTTTGCTTTTGTTTTTTTGTTTTGTTTTGTTTTGTTTTTTACTTATTAGATCACCAGTTTATTATAAAAGGATATAACTCAGGAACAGCGAGATGGAAGAGATGCATGGGAAGATGTGGCGAAGGCCCTCTCTAGGAGTACCAGTCTCCCCCCAAATCTTCAGGTATCCATCAACCAAGAAATTCTCCAAACCCCATATCGTTTGGGTTTTATGGAGGTTTTATTGCATCTGCATGACTGATTAAGTCACTTTATAGCTTTTCAAAGAAAACACACACACACACACAATTATTCAATTCTCTTAATCATGAAGCAAATTAGATAAGGGAAATCGGTATTATAAAAGAAATAGATACTATAGGTATTATCATCTTTTTCAATAGATAAGGATAAAGGGGTTAAATGAATTTCAGATCCCACAGGGGCAAAGAATGAAACCCATTTCCAATCCTTTCTTCTACATTAGCTTCATCTCATGACACCACTTAATAAAAGATAATTCATTATACATTTAACTTACAGAGATTTCTTTTTTTTTTTTTGGTGTTAAAAATACAGGAAAATTTTGGTTTAGTTCAGTTTAATTACTGTTTTTTATTTGAGTACAGATGACACATGATATTACATTAATTTCAGGTACACACATAGTGGTTCAACATCTCTGTACCACAGGGTAGCTACCATCGGTCACCATGCAACACTGTTATAATACCATTGACTATATTCCCTATGCTGAGCCTTTTATCCTCATGATTTATTTATCCCATAACTGGAAGCCTATATCCCCCATTCCCTGTCACCCATTTTGCCCAAACCCCCACTTGCCTCCCCTCTGGCAACCAGTTTGTTCTCTGTATTATAGGTCTAATTTTATTTTTGTGTATTTATTCATTAGTTTTGTTTTTTAGATTCCACAAAGAAGTGAAATCATATGGTATTTGTTTTTCTCTGATCTATATCACTTAGCATTATACCCTCTAGGTCCATCCGTGTTGTCCCAAATGGCCAGATCTCATCCTTTTTATGGCTGAGTAATAATTCATTATATATATATATATATATAATGAATTATATTCATTATATATATATATATATATACATATATATACATACGACATCTTCTTTATCTGTTCATCTATCAATGAAAAGTTAGGCTGCATTCATATCTTAGTTGTTGTAAATAATGCTGCAATAAACATGAGGTCTATATATCGTTTTGAATTAGCATTTTTTAAAATATTTTATTTATTTATTTGACAGAAAGAGAGGCAGTGAGAGAGGGAACACAAGCAGGGGGAGTGGGAGAGGGAGAAGCAGGCTTCCTGCTGAGCAGGGAGCCCAAAGTAGGGCTCGATCCCAGGACCCTGGGATCATGATCTGAGCCAAAGGCAGACACTCAACAACTGAGCCATCCAGGTGCTCCTGAATTTTTGTTTCTTTGGGTAAACACCCAGTAGTGAAATTATTGAATCATATCGTAGTTTTATTTTTAATTTTTTGAGGAACCTCCATACTGTTCTCCACAGTAGCTGTACCAATTTACATTCCCACCAACAGTGCACAAGGGCGCCTTTTTCTCCACCTTCTCACCAATGCTCATTATTTCTTATCTTTTTTATTTTAGCCACTCTGACAGGTATAAGATGATATCTCATTGTGGTTTTGATTTGCATTTCCCTGATGACCAGTGATGTTGAGCATATTTTCATGTATTTGTTGGCCATCTGTATGCCTTCTTGGGAAAATTTTAATTCTTTACATTTCATTTATTCATAAAAATCTGAAGACACACCAGGCAGTCTACCAAGTCCTAGAGATAAAGAGATGCTTACAATCCAGTCCATCCTAAAAGGATTTGCAGTTCAGAAAGGAAGATACACAAATAAATAAAGAGGTACGAGTCAATATGTAACTGCCGAGGCAGAGATATCGATAATACACAGCAAGGAAATGTTGAGCCATTTGTGGGATGGGTATAAAGAGGAAGTTTGGGGAAAGCACCTGAGAAAGGCCAGATCTGGAGGATTAGTAGCAGTTAATAAGATTTAAGATGGGGCAGAGAGTGATAATATTTTAGAAAGTAAATTTTTTTTCCAAAGTTAAGGATTCTATAGGACTTTATTAATGGATATCACTAGAGAATCCAATTTTGTAACCACTATTTAATTTCCAAATAATTTAGTCTTGATTTCATATGGTTTGTTTAATTATACATGTTTTGGTGACCTGCTAACTCACATAATGAAGCAATTTGTCTGAATGCTGTTGAAGCTGAAGTTAGGGAAGGTCAGCAATGCCTCACAATTAAAAGCCTAGAGGATAAACTAGGTAGCTTCAGTATCCATCCTGAAGTTATTTCCCACTGAAACTTGTGTATCAGTTAACCTATTTACTAACCAGACATGTTGATGGATATTTTCAGGGTCTCTTTAGATTAATTTGAAATAATAAAGTACTATTGTGTAATAACTGCCTGACATCAGCCACTCTCAGTGCCATTAATTATAGGCTTCTATTTCTTATTATACCTCAACCTTTATAGGCCATTCTTTACATAACACCACTACTCTTAGCCCCTCTTCTTTCTCTCTGAATAATTCTGTTTGCTTTGAGTTTGAAGAGGATGAACATAGTGAGGGATTATGATTAATGGAAAAATTCACTAAATTCTAATATGCCTAAAACAGCTTCAACTGATATTGTTTTACTTCAATCAGAAAAACTGTTTTTCAATACATAATCTATAGTCCTAATAAAATTCTCACTGTAATATCTGCTTCATCTTCAACTAAGCCTGCTGAATTTGAAATTGTCAGGTCTGTCAGAACACTTCTTTCTGTCAAAGCACCCTGGTGGTAGTATAAGTCAGTTTATCTTCATGTGGTAATACATATGACCAGGAAAAGCCATGTCCCAAGACCAGGCTTCTGGAACTACTCCATCTTAGTCTATGCTGACAGGTATCTTACAACTGCATTCTACTTCCCTAGGCCAAGTAATAAACCTACCTCTCTGGGGAACTGCCTATGTTTCTTCTACCACCTTTTGGTACTGACCCTCCTCTAGGCCCCTCATAGTTGTCACAAGTAGGCACCAGCTTTCTGAATGCACTCTAGCTTCAGTGAAATAGAACGAGTAGGAACTCAGCAGTCCAGGTCTTGGGATTTAGTAGAGTTTGAAAAATATAATTTTGGTGCTCAGGTCCCAAATGCCAGTCACTCTCAGAAAATCACCCTCTTCCCATTTGCATGCTGCCCCAATGCATGATACTTGCTCTCACATTCACACATACTTCGTCCTCCATCTGTAAGGCAGCCTAGCTTACTCTAGTTAGTCTACTTGGGAGACCTGGAGGTGACTACTCTTGTATTCTTCATCTGGCCACCTGCCCTCTTCCTCATCCTCACAGGGCCCATTTACCACGACTGGCCTTATACCCCTCTGTTGCCTTTGAGCCTCACATTGGTTATAACCTAGCTTGACATCCCCTCCAACTCTGCCCTGCACTCCTTGTCTCTCATCCTCTTCATCTTGGGTTTCCCTTTTGGCAGGAGTTGGTCCCATAATTGCTCCTGCTCAACACTTGACCCCAACTTTTTTTAGATTTTAAGCTACATGAAAACGGGAAATTTTGCCTATCACTATATTCGCAATATCTAAAAAATAGAAGTAGCTAATACATATTAATTGAGTGAAAGAATGGATTTCCTTCATAAATTCCTGTTAGCTTTCTGACCTCTTTGTAAGAGATAATTCTGGTAAAACAAGATGGAAGAGTTAAAACAACAGTGTATCATTCAAAATAGGTTAGACTAGGCTATAATAACAACTTTAAAATCTCAGATTGCTTATAGCCATAAAGATTGATTTCTTGTGCATGCACATGTCCAACATGATTCAGTAGAGATTCTGGTCTTCACAGTCATGGAAGGGTTCAGGGACTGAGGGTGGAACTAGCTTGTGATGCTCCTATCTCCTCGTGAGTCCAGAAGTCACAAAGGAAAGGAGACCCTGAGAATTGCACACTGGCTCTTAAATGTCCAAACAGCATATCTGTTAACATCTCCTTATATGGACAAAATAAGTTATATGATGACAATCAAACTTCATGCTCCCATAACCCTAGATAGAGAACTGAAAATCTTGATGAGAAATTCTACTTAAATATCTTTTTACTTAAACAAGGACGATGGATAGAAATCTGCATTCTTCATTACTAATCCTATGTCCCTATATTTTCTCTTCATTCAGATCTATAAAGAGCACAGAGATACATACAGAGACGTTTAACAGAAACCTATGCCTACAATAGGTGGAAAGCATGATGACAAAGCAAACTTTTGGGGGGGAGGATACCTGCTGTGACTGTATGTTTATGGAGCAGGAATGAGGCCAGTGTGGCTGCAGAGGGCAGAGTGTGGGGGGTGCGGTGCAGAGGAGATGAGATCAGACAGGTAGTAAGGGTAGATCAGGTAGAATTTTATTGGCCATTATAGGGATTTTGTCTTTTATCCTGGGAAAGATGGGAACCCCTTGCAGGATATTTTATAAAGATTCAATCTGTGGCTTTGTTGAAATGGATGTAGAGGGGCAAAGGCAGAAACAGAAAGATCAGTGAGAAGCCTATTCCAGAAATCCAAATGGGAAATGCTGATGACTTTAATTAGGGTGACAGTAATGGAAATGAGGAGAAAGGGATAGGATTCTTATAAATTTTGAAGGTAGATCCAAAAAGATTTCCTGAATATATGAGGGTGTGAGAAAAAGAAACACCCAAGGATGTTTCCAAGGTCTGTAACCTTGTTGCATAACATTATCACATTTTCAAAGATATCAGTAAAATGTAAATCTGTTTGAGGGCAAACAGATTCAAGCAGATTGGAGAGAATCAGAAGTCCTGGCAATGCTAGGAATCCCTAATTAGATAAAGTTGTTTTTCTCATCTTTTCAGCAATATAACTTTACTACTTGATGTCAATAAATGTCTCTTGATGGTAGATAAATTTAAGTCATTCCTTGGCTTTTGGTGCACATTTACCTATATTTAACTTCCCTTAGCTTTCCCTACAGAAATATTTATTCTGAATTTCTCACGCATTAGTTTTTCAGGTAAAGGTAGGGCATCTCTAAAACACCCAGTTGATGTTTTTCAACTAACAAGGGCATGTACATTATCAATAATCCCAATTTTTTGGTGAATTTTTATCTAACAATACATCACTCAGAGCAGGTGCACTGTGTTCCATTATACAATGTTGAGGACTGCAAAGCTGCAGGCTTGTGCTGTAACCAGTTCATGTCCTCAGATGACCCAGATTGGAAACAGGCTTCTCTACCACTGCAACATATCATACTATAAGCCAGAGTGATTGGAATGGTAGAATCCCCATCATCTCAGGTAGTGAAAGCTGTGGGTAGAATAGGCTGTGTGCTGGGGTCGGGGGGGGTGTGTGCTCAGGTACACACAGGTTATAAAGAGAAAGATTTTGGCTTTGGATTTATTAGGTAAAATTTATTAGATATCTCAGTCAAGATGTCCAGTACGCAGTTTTGATTTGTATTTTCTAATATGCATCAGGAATTCAAAAGAACTTCTTGGAAGAGAGATGTAACTTTGAAAAACTATGGCGTATATTTGTTATTTTCAGCCATGAGACTGGATGAAATACCCAAGAGAGTGAGTGTAAACACATAGGATGAGAACTAAGAACCATGAACGGAACCTCAGGACACTCCAATGTTAAAGTGTCTAGATCACCAAAGGAGACTAAGGAGTGACAAGTGAGGGTCACTGCTGGGAAAATAAAGTAAGATGACACCTAAATGCTCCTCATAACTGGTAAAGCGCTACATAAATTTAAGTTCTTGCCATCTTTAGTGGTTGATAAGCCCACTTATAGCGTTCTCCGCTGCCAAAACACACATGTATGCACACATGTACACACTCTGATCCCTGTTTACTTCTCTCTAGGATTATCTCTAACGATATGCCTCCACACTCCCTAGCATCTGGTCAAATTGCACTATCTTTCATTCCATGATCATTCTTCTCAATGGCTCTCCTTTATTCTTCAGCTCACATTTCAGCCTGAAATGTCTTTATCCTTCTCACTCTTTAAAAAATCCAACCTCCCATGGCTCAACTTCTTCAATCCTTTTGCAACACCGCTTAAAAAACTGAACCATTAAAACATTGTTCTGCAATGTTTTATAGCCTTCAGCAGATTATACCTTGTATTATACTTGTTAACGCACGTTTCATCTCTCCTGCTGGTTGGTTAAATGTCTTACAGACAGATGTCTTAAATAATCTCTGTATTTCTCATGGCACCTAATTTAATGCTTAATATGCCATATGGACTTAATACATTTTTAATAATTCAGTGAATCAGTTAATGAATAAAGTAGTATATATATATATATGTTAATTTTGAGCAATGTCTCACTTCTTTTGCAGAGAAAAGTCTTTAATATTTATCTTATTATACAGTATTTGGTCTCTAATTTCAATTGATTTTATATTACTGCCAAACATACTCAAAGCCTGCTGTTGTATTTTCTAAGTGGAAAGTGTAAGTCTAGTCCAAAATTTAAAGCCTGCAGAAAAACTAGCTTGATCTACACCTGGTAGGTACTTAAAATGGAAAAAAAAAAAAAAGTCAATCTGTTGATTGCTTTAAAATTACAGGAGTAAATAACCAGTTAGCCCTCCTTCCCTCTTTCCTTCTTTTCTTCTCCCTTTGTCTTTCCCTTTGTCTCTTCTACCCCTTCCCCCCCTTCCTCCTTCTTTTCCTCTCTTTCTTTCCTCCACTCAATTTCCTTGTTAAAATTCTACACTTAGATACCTAGAAGAAAAGTCATAATGCTCAGATTTACTATAAAGCTGACCCAGACAAAGTAATGTTATCACTGAAGTCAAATGAGGATATACTTCAATGTTTTTCATTAATGATCACATGTATTCTCTTCACGACAGAAAATAGTATTTCATATACTATTTTAAAATCCAGATATATATAGATATATATACATATATATAGATATATATACATATATATCTATATATATAATCATTCCAGCACTTAGAACATAAAACATTAAGCTAAAACCTTCCTTTAAATCTATACCTAAGTCTCTCTATATATTTTTATCTCTATTTATATCTGAAGGAAGTTTCATTTAAAGTATTTACTCACTGGTGGGTCTTTTACTTCCAAATAGGATGTAGAAAAATCAAAACACCTTCTCTACCACCAAAAAATAAGGAAAAACTAGATAAATTAAAAATCATAATATTCTGTGGGGTTAAAGTGAAGCATGGTGGATGCTAGGAAACCTTGATAAAGCAAATTCCAGACAAGAACAAACACTTAATAAGTGAGCCATGAGCAGAGCAGCTGCTACACATTGGGTTAAATGCTTGGCTGGGCAGACACACAGTGGGTCTGCTACAGAGTTTTCAGGGACAAGGTCAAAATCAGTCATGCCTTAGACAATAGCATGGGAAAGGTAGGTTGCATATGGATCTGAAAGAGATCCAAATGCTAAAACACATTGTTTGGGCCATCAGTTCTTCTCTCTTGAATTCTCCCAAGATGCAGTTTTCCCAAAAGGTGCAGTGGGTGAGAAATATCATGTAGTATTTCCATCATCTTAGATTCTGGGGCTTTACTAAGGATAAATCCACAAATAAACCCAAATAACTAAAAGTGCAACTGCCTGGAAGTTAAGGTGGGGGAATACTCTTTCAGCATCTTTGTAGGTTGAGTTGACCTTGTAAGTCACTCATATCAATTCATTTTCTGAGCTCTACATAATCCTGATACCAAAACCTGACAGCGATATTTCAGAAAAAAAAAATACTCACTAATAATCCTTCTGAACATAGATGCAACAGTAGTTAACAAAATATTAGCTAATGAATCCAGCAATACATAGAAAAGATTTAATTTGTAGGATTTATCTCAGTTATTAAAAGGAAGCTTAACATTAAAAAAAAATCATTCAGTATAATTCATCAATTGAAGGTTAATATTCATTTAAATATCACAATTGATGGAAAAATAATTTTAAAGAATCCTATATCCATTTGTGATTTAAAAATGTATATCAGCAAACCAAAAGTAAAAGGGATTTTTCTTGATCTGATAAAGACCTGTACCTAGAATATACTAAGAAATCAATAATACATAGATAAATGGTACATTAAAAAATGGTCGAATATTTTAACAGACCACTCACTAAAGAAAACACATGAAAGGCCAATTTGCACACATATAGGCGTTCAACATCATTAGTCATTAGAGTAATACAAGTTAAAAGCACAAGGAAATACAATTTAAAAGGGTTACAATTAAAAGGACTAAAAATATCAAATGTTGGCAAGGATGTGGAGCAACTGGAACTCTCATACATCACTTACAGGAATGTAGAAAGATTCAACTATTATGAAAAACAATTTGGCAGTTTTTTATAGTTACACACTTACCCTAAGAGCCAGAATTCCACTCCTACTTACACAAGAGAAATTAAAAATTCATAGCAGCTTATTTTATAGAAGCCAAAAACTTAAAAACAAGTTACATGTTCATTCTCAAGAGAACAAATAAATAGCAGAATGCTATTCATCCGAATACTATTCATCTACAAAAAGGAACAAATTACTGATTAAGTCAACAACCTGCATGAATCTTTCAGACCCAAAGAAGCCAAACATGTAATTTATGTTGAAGTTATGTATACTAATCTGAACTAATCTATACTAATTTGTAATCAGTACAGATTAAGATAATTATATACTAATAAATTAGTATAGGTTATATTACTGATCTGAAAAGATTATATTAATCTCTGCTGATTAGTACAGCTTACTAATCATACTAATGCTTAGTAATACTAATCTGTGATCACTAATATATGATTAGATACTGAAGAGTAGTTTCCTGGGATGTGCAGGTGTTGGAGACTGACTAGAAAACAGCACAATAAAAATTTGGCGGATATTAGAAATACTCCACTTGGGGATGGCAGAAATATTCCATATGGAGCATTTTTCTTTCATGTGCTGGATTTTCCCTCAAAATCACCACCACACCCTGAAAACAATAGCAAGTTAGCCTTCATTGTTGATTCAGTCCTAAACAAACCTACTTCTAAACATTTTGAACCAGGGAAAAATTTTTAGATGGTTTTGTTTCTCTTCTAAAGTGATTTTAAATTATCTTTCATTTTTAGTTTAGGAAACTAATATTACTTAATTAATTATACTTTTTGAAGCTTTATAAGCATTTTAATTCTCAACACGGTTTTGGAAATAAAGTATTAAATAAAGTCTTACAAAAAAGGTAAAATTTATTTGCTGGTGTCACCATATAGCTGCAATTGAATCAACTGCTATAACAAAGATAATAAAAAATTAATTTCCAAGAATCAGACAAGTTGAGGCTCTCCTGAGCCATCTTAATCAACTTTTCCCTGCTCTTTCTCCCTACCTCGCTTTCATGTACAAATATCAAGTAACTTTATGCCCAAGGGGGAAGTTCAGCCTCCTTTCCTATCTAAAAATCAGTGCTGCCCTGCTTACCAGCCAGCAGAGGGCTCAATGAATGAATTCCCAAGTCCTTACAAAATAGTTAAGAGCACCTCTGCTCCTTGGCTTCGTTAAAAATGTAATTGGCCTCTTAAATATGCATAGGCAGTGTAGCTGATTATTCTCATTAGTTGTTAAACTTAACCTCTACTTATGCTCATTCAAACAGTTTTCTTTTCATTTGTCATATAGATCCAATCATTCACAGGCATTTTTAGTACCTGACTGGACAAATCCTAGCATTTCAGAGTTGAAGTCACCTCCGAGGTTATTCCTCTGGGATCTTTCATTTTAAACCTTTTGCCTAAGAGGTTCTTTCAACAGTGCTCCTGACCAGTAACTGGATAACCTCTTGCTTGTGGAAAGGAGATAAATAGATATCATATGCGAGGGAATGCATTGCATATATGCAGAGTTCAATTATCTGGCACCAAAATCTCTTTTGCTGTAAAATCTATTCACTGATCCCAGTAATTCTCTGTACCTCTATAGATTTATTTCAATTACTCATCTGGTGGACAGTCTTCCCTATATTTATGACCTCTTGTCAATTCTTTGGATTTTGGTATCAGTCTTGGAAAACAACATAATTTCCGTTCACACATATCCATATGCAATTAGTTCTCATTTTATTTAGACTTGTTTCTTTATGTACTAGTTAAATGTGGTGATCCCCATCACTTTAAAAATTTGGAATTGCAAAGCTAATCCTCCAAGTATTTATAATTTGGAGGTATAAGGACCTCCAAAGTCAGGACTATCTTTGTGACCTAACCTAATGCCTCTCAAACTTTAATGTATATTACATTACCTGAAATCTTATTAAAATGCAATATCTGATTCTGTAGTTCTGAGGCAGATCCTGAGAGTATGCATTTTTAAAAGCTTCCATGTTACTGGTCAACAGATCACATTTTAAGTAACAGGATCTAAACAGAATTTCTTATACAGGTTTCATTAAATTTCAAAATATAATGTTTTTCTACACTACTGTAGTTTATATAAACACATAAGGCAAAACAGTAACAGTGCACACACACACACACACACACATATACAACTGATGCTGTTAATGCAAGAAAATGTAGAAAAAATAGAGATGATTACATTAATTCTCCACTACTAACAATTATTATTTGGTGCATGGATGCTTTGAGCTATGAAAAAAATATTGTTTCAAATTATCTTGGATTATTTAGAGGCAAATAATTGTTCAAAACTTGTATGGTAATTAAAACCACCATAACTTTTCTAACCCTCTACCTGTTAATTAAGTGTCTAATTTCCGTAGGCTGACTCTCTTTCCTTGCTGTTGGCCAGCTCTCACTTTTACCATCAAAAAGCCTTCTCTCTATTTTCACAAAGGTGAAAATGAATTTATTCTCCAGGGTATTAGGCACACATACTACAGAAATTTTCTCATATGTTATGGACATGAATTTTCCACAATGAGTCTATTTCAATATGGAATAAGTAATTTTTTCTCTTCTAAGAAAAGGATCATCGATTACTTAATAGTCATCCTCTTATGGGTGGCTTACAAATAGTATTCTCTGTCATTTTGGATGTATTTGCTTTGCCTAGTTTTCTACTAATTTACTAATACAAATTATTATAATTTACAGAATTAGATAATTATATCAATAATTTTATTATATAAATTATACATAATTTATATAATTATTTCCTCTATATAAATTATGATTACTACTAATTTGCTGTAGTACATAAGAACTATATACAGAGCTTTTATTAATTATAATAATAATAAAAGAGCTATTACTACCATTTACTGAGTGCTTATCTCATGAAAAATACTATCATTGTTCATGCTTGCAAAATTCTAAATAAGTAAGTGTAATTGAGAACATTATATAGATGAAGAAATAGAAGTTACTAGATGTGAAAAACCCTGGTCGGGGGTCACCTGAGTAGTAAACGTTTAAGTTGAGGTTTGGAGCCAGATAAATTTGGCTCCGTGATCACAATGCAGCCCTGCCTGCCTTTGAAAGGTGTTTCATATTAATGCACAATAGATTTTCTCTTGAAGAATGTAGTTATGGCAATCTTTAAAATGGGCAGATTCCATCAAACTAGACCCAAAGTACATGTAAAAGGCCAGAGGATCTTTTAAAATATAGAGTATCCTCAGGGCATAAAAATAAGCCTTCTTAGTATCAGAGATCATAAAAAAGAATTTTTCAAACACAAAGCTTTTTTAAAAAACACAAAACAACTACTCTAACCATTACTTTAAACTCTTCAAATCTCACATACCAACTAAGTGGCAAAGCTCATCCAACCTGTTTAATGAATCCATAATATAGACCTTAGCAGAACCAAGAACTCCTGGGTTTAGTTTAAGTTAGCATTGAACTGGCTTAGCTTTGTGTTTCTTTTTTTCCCTCAAGATGCCATGATCCTTAATTTTAATTCCTCCAACATTTGTCAATTCTTTTGTAAATCTTTTGGTAAGAACCTGAAAATTACACTTCCTATCACTGGCCTTCCTTTACTTTTGTAGTCCTCCCCACGGCTCAGCTCTACAGTCCACTCAACCTGGGACCCCTGTGCTATAAAAGTCATAGACGAGGGCAGGACAAATGTGGAGGTGATTAGAAGAACTAGAATGACCTTTTTCAGATAAAGTGAAAGTACAGTAAAGGAAGAAATCTGATCAGATCCATAGAAAGGCCTGAGATGAGAAAAGAGAAGATGCCATTATATGTAGGGAGAAAAAATTAAGACTGTCTGGGGAATTAAAATAAAAATGCATTCCTTATAGAATATAGCTATAAGTGACTAAATTATGGTGCATCTTTTAATGAGTCAGAACCTGTCAATGTCAAAATGTTTCTTGACGGTACTGCAGTTTGCATTGTATTGTTCAAGTCACTGGTCTTCCACTAAAGTCTGTGGTAGTAAAATTAACTTCACTAAGTAGTAGTGCAATAGTCTCAAAAGACATTTCAGAGCTCTTTCCTCTAGGCTGCCAACACGCCATCCAGACTGAGGAAGACCCAGAAACTTCAGGGCCACGTGAGCCACAGCCACAGATGCAGGGACAAGCACCAGAAACACCCAGAAGACGGGGGTAGTGCTTGTGGCATGCATCACCGCAGGATCAACTTGACAAATATCACCCAGGTTTCTTTGGAAAAGCTGGTAGGAGGCATTACCACTTAAAGAGGAACCAGAGCTTCTGCCCAGCTATCAACCTTGATAAACTGTTGATCTTGGTTAGGAACAGACACAGATAAATGCTGCCCAAAACAAGACTGGAGCTGCTCCTATGACTGATGTGGTGCAACTGGGCCACTACAGTTTGGGGGAAGGGAAAGCTCCCAAAACAGCCTGTCATCATGAAGGTCGAATCCTTCACTAGAAGAGTTGAGGAGGAGACCAAGATTGGGGTGGTGGTGGTTCTGTGTCTTGGTAACTTGAAGCCAGGTAGAGGGAGGTTCATTAAACGCTAACAAGTGCTTTTCTTAAAAAAAAAAAAAAAAAAAAGATATTGCAGGTTACAAATGTGGTTTGTAGGTTTGTAAATTCTGAGAATTTGGCAAATACTTTCAATATTTTTTTCAGGAGTTTTAGAAATATACTTAAATACCAAGTGGCCATATGATAATTAGACTAACTCCAAGGTTATTTGCAAATTTTGTGTGATGAATGTGTTGAAGGGAAATGTAAATATCTAACATAATTCTTACTGGTGAACTAATTTAAGTCCTTTTCTTTAGTTTACTCTCTTATTTTACTTGAACTTCAATCCTCTGTGAAGACTGATGGAGGATATAACAACAACAGAAGATCCTCCTTTGGCACCTGGACATGCACGTGTGCCTAAAGGTGTGGTTCATCCAAGCATGGGATATATTGGATCCCATATCTAATCAAGGGGAGAAGAGAACATTATGTATGATTTTTGCTCTAAACCTCTGCATATATTTATTAAAAACAAAATTATCTCCATCTTAGCTGTTCAAATATAATTCTCATTCATATTCCACTTGAGAAAAAGTCTTCACTTGGAAGATTGCTAAAGAAAAATTTACAACAAATTGCAATACTATACAGGAGAGACACCATGGATAAGTTCAACTGAGATATTAAAAGTCAAATCTTGACTGAGCCAACAATAGGATTCAGGACTCTTTCTAGCTTTCAGAGTCTAACTCAAGTGACACAGATCCTCATAATCTCCTCATCTCCTTCTGCATTTTGAATACCATCACCTGCCAGTGACCTGTGGAATTCATCACTGAGGTAGAAGATAAGGTTATGTCACCAATAATGGCTCACTGGGAAAGGTTAGCTTTTAGAAAAGACTATGTGACTGACTTCTATAATAGAGTGAGCAATGTTGGTAACTTGCAGGCAGAGGAAACATGAATAGAATTTACAAAGGATTGGCTTTCCTCCAAATCCTAAGGGTTAACATTGTCAGCTGGCTAAATTTGGTTCAGAAATATGCACGGTCATCTTCCACCAGTAATATAAGCATCATAAAGAACCGGTGCAAACAATTTTTATCACAAGCATTACATGATTTACCATCCCTCCTGTAAATAATGTAATCTAATAAAAAAAAAAAAAGAGGAAGCATTGTTTTCATTCAGGGAGAAAGTAAATTTTAGTATAAAATGAGAGGCAACTTGTATATTGACACAGGAATATGGACCAGTAAACAGAGGGGAAAAACCTGTATGGCTCACTGACACTTTATAAAAATAGATATACAAAGTGAAGCATATTATATATCACTTTGCTTACCCAAAATTTAAAATGTTTTCTTTTGTCTTTTGCTGAGGAACATTTACAGCTTGTAAGTATGCTGGAATAATACTCTAGAAAGTAGTCTTTCATTTATTCAGGAAACAGATAAGCATAAGTAAAAGAAAAATCATGATACTCCTTTTAAACATATAATTTATTTGGGTTTACTCTCTGGTCGTGCGAAAAGGGGAGAGTTACAGACTATTTGGTTCCACAATAATGGTGAACATATCTTTAGTCTTCACTCATAAAATGTGATACCTTTAATCTAACAGAAATTCACCGCTAGTGGTTAAAAAAAAATCTCCAGTGCCTAACATGGCTTATCACAAATCTTTTTCTGAAATAAAGGCAATTGTGGTAGGAAGGAGATAATATAGATATATATTCACAATTCTCAAGGAGTCACAATAGATCAGTGTTTTTCAAACTGCAATGTATGACCCATTAATTGGACAAAATAAATCTAATGGGATACGGCCAGGTATTTTTTAATGGTACACGGTAAAAAAGAAAGGAATAGAATATATTGGAGGGTGCTGCAGATAATAAAGATCATTTAATAAAATCTATTTCAGATCATTTACATACACATACAAACCTATATATATTTACATATATTTATTTATGCATGCACACACATGTCAGTGTGTCATTGTATACTGGATCCTAATATAAAATTAAACATTTTTTTGTAGGCCTTGGTCAAAAAATTTTGACAACTGCTTCAATAAATAATATCAAAACCCAGTCTTTATCACCAAAATTAAATCATATATTGTACCTTTCTTCTGCTAATTGTCCTAAAATGAACTAATCACCATTAGCTCTACAATCAGATCATATTACACATCATATATGATTTCTAGAATCACTACAGAATTGTCACATGATCCAGATAGAAAAGTTTAGGTTCTGGTCTCATATAAACACTCTGGTTTTCAAGTACAGTTTTTAGTTTACTCTAATTTTGTCAATACTTTCTCTTTCACTTTTTTATTATATTAAGACATGCAAAATTTGAAGTCTGGTTCATATAGGAAGCATTTACGAACCATTTTATATATATTGTTATATCTTGGTTTGACTTAGTGCACAAAACTTCTTTTGATATATTGGCTAGCCAATTAATTTTAGAGAAGAAGGATAGATTTACAGCTCCCATTTGATACGGTGATAAGCTACGGATCCAGAGAGACATTGGTAACAAGGTGGTTGCTGATGTTTAAGTGAGGGGACAAAAGTGTTTCTGGTGGGCCTTATTTTGGAACAAGGAAAATGGAAACATTTCAAGGAAATTTTTGAGCTTTTGAGTGTTGGAGAAAGCAGTAATGAGTAAGTTATTAAATTAAAGAATTACTATAGTGGGAGGAAATGATTGGTGGGAGGCAATGAAACATTATCACTACTCCTGGGGATAGAGCTTTTGGGAAAAAAATTAAAATGTGTTCAGGTTTTGTTTTTATAAGCCATTCAAAGGAGACATCTGGTCTCCTTACCAAGACTTCTGTTCCTGCCCTCTGTAACAGAAATCATGCTCCTTCCTCCTGGCCTGGAATTGTAATCAGACCACCTTCATTTTATATAGACCCTAAGAGAGTACTAACAACTTTTGACTACTGATAGCCTGGGAAGAATTCAAACCACTAATCCATTGTCTGTAAGCACTTTATTCTCACACGAATGCCATAAACAATCTAATTCTGTAAAAGCTGACACATAATACCTAGTATGAAGAGAAGAATTTATGTTTAGTAGCAACCTGAGGAAAAATAAGTACATAAAATCAACAAGGAAGCATCAGTATGGTTCATTGGAGACCTGGGACTGCATATCTGGATATAATATTGGATAAATTGAGAAAATTGGGGCAATAATGGATCAAAAGTTATAACACAGCATTTTTGTGCATCACAGAGACCCTTCAGGGAAACCCCAGCTCAGCAGTGAGTTCATTTATCAAAGGAATAATGACCCAAAAACATTCTTTTGGAGACAGTGTGGAAACTATTTCCCTTTTAAAAGAAAGGCACCTGTGGAACTAATTAGGATGAAGTACTTCTTTCAAAGTATGGGCTATAATCCTGCTGAGTGAATAAAAGATTTACAAGACTATAGTTCAGAATGAGAGAGAACACAAATGACAGCTGAGGGTGGGGTGGCTTCTGGTATGAAAATAAGAAGATTTGGAGAGATTCACACTGATATTCACTGAGATATTCACAAGAGAAAAAGTAACTGTACCCAAGGACAGTTTTAATAATTCAAGTCACTTTAAACCCAAATTCAATTAACAAGTGCCCCAAAGTGGATAAACCTTCCCTGAATGCATATCTCACTTACAGATTCAGGGAAAAGTTCTGAAAGATAGTTTCCTCTGAGGATTAGGCCAGGGGCTTACACAAAGAGGTTACATTTTTATTTTATACCTTTTAATTTTGTACTGTTTGCTTTTTTTAAAAGCATATTTATGTATTAATTTTTAAATATTATTTAAGAAGAAAGTGTATTGCTCATTACATTAAGGAATGTAAGATGTTTAATTATTTTCTTTATTTAAGACACAAAATAATTTTTTGTTTCCAGATTTGTATATATTGCTCAACTTTATGAGTATAAGTAAAAGAATATGTAAAGGAATGGTATTGGGACATTTGTTATCATTCCAATGTCAGTTGAACAATAATGCAGAGATTTGATAGCACAACCCAACTGCCAAGGCTTATCATAGCCATGCATAATAGAGAGTGGAAATATAATGGAATCATGCAACTATAGCCTGACAAGAATCAGGGGCCTCAGCAATCTAGTGAAATCTAATTTATTTGCATTTTTCTTTTATTGTTACTCTTGCAAGAAAGTATCACATTTCGCTTAAAAATTAATCTATTTATCAATCTAACTTAACTATCTCTATTCTTCCCCGACAGGGCTTCAAAGAAAGCCAATTCTCACATACTTTCTCAGTTATAAGTCTTCTGGAATGTACATTGTTTCTATCTCTGCCTGTACACTACCTCCAAGGCTTCTGTTCATCTTTGACAATAAAAACTGCAAAGCCATCAATGACCATGTTGTAGCAAATCTAAAAGATAACGTACACTCTACCACATATTGGCTTGACAGTATCACTTCAC
The DNA here is from genome assembly GCF_002007445.2 of Ailuropoda melanoleuca. Taxonomy (NCBI): domain Eukaryota; kingdom Metazoa; phylum Chordata; class Mammalia; order Carnivora; family Ursidae; genus Ailuropoda; species Ailuropoda melanoleuca. The sequence continues at coordinate 89,168,443 of NC_048218.1, forward strand.
ATTCTTGATGATGCCTGCCCTCCCTTCTGCATCTCTTTCTTTCCCTAGTTCTGCGACAGGGCTCCTTCCAGTTCTTTCTTTAACTCTAGGGCCTTCTAGCTTTCTCTCTTCAAAGTTGGGATTCCTCAGTTTTCTCTTATGGACCCCATTCCTTTTTCACTTTACAGTCTCTTTCTGGATTGTGTCATGAACTCTAGGGCTTCATTTGCCACCTACATACTGAAAATTTCCAAGTCCATATATCTAGGTCAAATCTTCTTTTAAACCCATTTTTCTAACTGCCTACCACATACATCTATTTGGATGTTTCACAAGTACTTTAAACTCAATATATCTCAAACTTGCCTCAAGGGATTTCTTCAAACCCTATCCTTTCTATGTATTCCTTTTTTTCAAAGATTAGTACTGATAACACTTCAATGCCCAAGAAAATATGGTGCTTCCTGAGTCCTTTTTTCCTCATCCATTATATCCAATAAATTACTAGAATGTACAAATTCCATGACATCTACTTTTTTCTCTGTCCTCATTGCCACTTTGTTATCTATTATACAAATAAACGCATAGCCCTCTGTCCCCCTACCCTCCTTTGCTGTTTCTCTCTAAATCGTTCTCCACACAGCAGCCAGAATAATAAACACACATATACAAAATCATGGTACTTTCCCACTTAAAATCTAGTAAGGGTTCCCTATAATTTTTCAGATAGACAATGCCCCTATTATGACTTAGCACATTATTATGACTTATCACACTCACACCCAATTCAACACAATACTTCAGTCACTCAAAATTATTCTATTACTCAATTATACCATTTTCCTACCCATGCTTTGGAATTTTCCACATGTCTTTTTCCTAAAACACACGTTTGAACTCTCGTGCCTGGTTTATTTCTGTACCTCCTTTAGAGTTCAGCTAAGACATTATTTACAATGGGAGGACTTCTCTGCCCTCCATTTCTCCATCCAAGTCTTTGTTTACTATCACTCATCTATGTTCCCTTGTCAAATAATATTTCGCTGCATTTATCACATTGATTTATAATTCTTTCTCTACTTGTCTCTAAGCTTCATGAGGGCAAGGATTGCATTTATTTCCTTTACCATTTTATTTCTAGCTTCTAATGTAGTGACTAGTATAGATTTTTGAGTTCAATAAACATTTTTAATTTCATATATAAATTAATGAATCATCATCACCAATCCTATCAATGCCTTATTCTCAGAAATCCAAGGTTCTTTGGCTACTCTTATAAGAATTCACTTATGGTATCTGACTTGGTTTAATCTATTTTAGTCATGTTTCAGAATACAAGATAATAAAATATGTTTCCTATCTTCTGATATATTTTCCACTTAAGGAACACTTGTCAAAGTCATCAAAAATCTTCAAAACAATTATTCGAGGACTGGTTTTATGTTAATGGATATGCTCATAAGTATACATCAGGAGTTCATGTACTGCTTTGAAAAAGCAGAATACTGGTGGGAATGAATCATTCTCTTAAAGAAGCTCAAAGTTCTTTACTAAGTTGTGCCAGGGAAGCCCCACATCCAGCGACAGATTTCATTAGCAGTACATCCGTTTTTGCTATCTTTGTAGAACACTGTTAAGTGCTATGCTAATAGACAAAAGTAGAAAATCAGAACATATGTTGCGAAATTAGCTGGAAGCTATATAAGAAACATTTTGGGGCTTTTTTTGTTTTGGTTTTTTTTTTTCTGGATGAAGAATTCTGGTTCAAAGACATAGTTTCTAACATTTTAGTGTGCAAGAAAAACAACCAATAACAGATATTTCAAACAGATTTAAGAAATCAGACAGAATTAAATTGGGAAATATTCTTATCTAAGGTGTGGAAAACCAAGGTAGCAAAAGAACTAGATAAGATGCCGTAAGTAAATACTGAGTTTTCTTCAGTATATTCTACTAGACCACCTACTGCAAATTAAGAGCTGAAGACAGGTTATCTGAACATGATGGAGTAAAGTTAGAGAAAATACTCATAACTCTAGAGACAATTAAGACCAACTATAGTTATTTAGACAAAAGGATGTATTCTAAGTTATTGGAATGGAAAGAACACCACTCATGTAGCATCTAATGTCAACTTAGAGTATTAGTTGACATTTGTATTAATGACATCTTTAAATTAAAGGGCAAAAGTATATAAATAACTCTAGAGTTGAGGGATGAGACATGAAACTAAAAGAATGGGGAACTGAATGACAGTCTCTAAATAGAAGACTCAATCTAACAAAATACCTAGTAGTTCATCATTTATCTGAGGTAGAAAACAAACACAAATACAAAACATGGCTCTTTTCTAAAGGAAACATTAAAAGAAAGCTCAGCATCTGACATTTCCCATCCAGGGCTGGCTTATTATTGTTCATCATAAAGAGAAAGCTAATGATTGATTCTGTCCACATCCGCAGTGCTTCTAGGAAAACTTTACTAACTTCTAACCATTAAAAGTAACCAATAATTATAGGACATTTAAGGAAAACAAGCAATGTGGAAAAAAATAAAAGGTCAAACTAAGCAAACAGAAAAGTGAACTCCAAAAGAGACAGAAAAAAAAATTTTAGAGAACAGAGTAAATTTTTTAAAATGCTTTCATTAGTATCTGGGAAGAAGACTAGGAAGACATTGCACGCATAGAAAAAGTAGTGGATTCAACAAAAATGGACCAATACAAGAACAAGAAAGAATTCCTAGAAAAGGCAAAATTTCCAAAATAAAAATTTAATAGAAGAAATGAAAGTCACACTTAAGGAGTATTCTTGAAAGAAAAAATATATATATTTAAAAGATGAAATACGAGAAAACATGTAATGGAAGGAAATATGTCAAACATATGTCAAAATATGTCAAACAAGGAAGTCCATTGTCTGATTAACCAGAGTTGAAGAATGAAAGAATGGGGGTAAAATTACCAAAGAAGTATCAGAATAATTCCCAGGCTGAGTGAGATGACATTTCAACTGAAAGAGCCCATCATGTGTCAAGAAAGAAAGAAAGAAAGAAAGAAAGAAAGAAAGAAAGAAGAAAGGAGGGAGGGAGGGAGGGAGGGAGGAAGGAAGGAAGGAAGGAAGGAAGGAAGGAAGGAAGAAAGAAAGAAAGAAAGAAAGAAAGAAAGAAAGAAAGAAAGAAAGAGAGAGAAAGAAAGAAAAGAAAGAAAAGTCTAGATATATCTTTGTAAAAATGAACAACATGAAGTTCAAGAATGAGATCACAAATTCTTTTAAAGAGAAAAAAATAGGTCACCAATAAAGAAACAAGAGTTCGACTGGATTATAGTAACAATAAAATTATAAAAAGAAAGAGAAGAAAACTTTCAAAGTAATGGACTATAAGTGAAAAAATTTTTAAACAGATACCTGTGTAAAATGAAACTATCAATTGTTTATGAAAGTAGAATATAAACATTTTTAGAAATACAAAGAATCAGGGTTTCTGGGTGGCTCAGTCGTTAAGTGTCTGCCTTAGGCTCAGGGCGTGATCCCAGAGTCCTGGGATCAAGCCCCACATCAGGCTCCTCTGGTGGGAGCCTACTTCTTCCTCTCCCACTCCCCCTGCTTGTGTTCCCTCTCTCACTGGCTGTCTCTCTCTCTCTGTCAAATAAATAAAAAAAAATCTTAAAAAAAAAAAAAAGGAAATGCAAAGAACCAGGAAGTTAATCATTCTTGCTTTCTTTCCCAAGAAGTTAATCAATCTTCCCATCCAGATATGATTATTGATACTTTTGCAACTTCAAACAGCATAGCAAAATCTCCATTTCAAATGCCAGGAATCATAGACAATACTCACTGATTCTCTATTAGGTAGAATGAGAAATTATATAAATGCTCCCCTCCCTCTCCTCATCCTTTCTTTCACTCTACCCAAGCTTTGATAGCCTTAAATTTACTTCCATCTTTACACAGATTAGTTCCAAATATTTAACTTAAATATTATTACCATGATGCTCCTGCTGCAAATGTAGTTTGTGGCAACTTTGAGTCACATACTAGGATTATATTCTATCCCCTAGAAGTCCAATACTTCCATAAGAAAAATAGCTTATTGTGTCATTTAGAATGAATTCTCTTTAAATCCTCCATACCAAATGCCTTTACCATATTCTCAAATTTGTACAATTTGGAATCATCCTTTCTATTTTATAGATTCTTCTTATTTCCCAGAGCCTTCTGTCCAAAACCTTTTGTTCTCCTACTGCTCGCTAAGGCAGAGTCTAGCTATCATAGAGGAATGGCATGTTACTGTGCTTCTAAGTTAAACCCATTCTTTCCTTGGTATCATGCATTCATCTCTAGTATACCCTCTTCTTACTATAGTACATCTTCAATTAACTTTCTCAGAATCCAAGATAATAGAGGGGAAGGGTCTGAGCAGGAAGCAGGGAGCAGGTTGATAGTATGAATGAACTACACTCTTCTTTCATAGCAGGAAGTTAATACACAATGTATAGGTAGATTTTTCTATTAAAAAAAGAGATATCAATATATCATTTTAAAATAGGCATCAGAAGAGCTAAACACAGAAATAGAAGTTGTCACTTGAGGAAAGAGAGAGGACTGTGAAAATCAACACTTGCTTTTCAATATAAGTTGTAGTTATTAGTGTTATTCACCACATATTCCCAGTTCTCTGCCCCCTGAGAACATGACAGGACTATACTTCCTGGTCCTGGTGAGATTGCATGGAACTATATTACTAGTCATGACTAATGACTTGTGAGTGAAAGTGGCATATGTCACTACTTCTAGGTAGAGACTGTAAGAGCCAGTACACAATTCAACACCCTCTTTTTTCCCCCTGTAACATTCATCAGGAACTTTGGTGACTAATCATCAGCCTGAGTACCAGATTGAGAATATATGTTTCAGAGCTAGCCCCCAGACAACCTGCAGTATGCAGCATGGACTAGACATAAGCCTTTTTGATATTATGGGACACTGAAGTTTTGGAGTTACTTGTCACTGCAGCAAAAGTTATCTAAAAAATGTTATTTGATTTTTTTTCACATGTGCATAATTTACTTTGATAATAAGACATTTTAAAACATCAAAAGACATAACAAGCTTCTAATTGGTCCTAAATAATATAGATATCATGTCTTTGTTAATGACAAATCTATAAACTCAATAAAATGATTTTTAGCTCTCTTCAACGAGGCTCTTCCTCTGAGCTTCAGAACACAGAAAATTGAATAATTATTTTCTCCATTCTCCTGAGGTGATACATAAGTAGTATCAGTCTAAAGGCATAAGAAAGAAGCTAATTCTTTACATATAACAGAAGTCTTTTTTTTTAAGATTTTATTTTATTTTTTTTTATTTGACAGAGATAGAGACAGCCAGCGAGAGAGGGAACACAAGGAGAGGGAGTGGGAGAGGAAGAAGCACGCTCATAGCGGAGGAGTCTGATGTGGGGGCTCGATCCCATAACGCCGGGATCACGCCCTGAGCCGAAGGCAGACGCTTAACCGCTGTGCCACCCAGGCGCCCCAATTCTTTACCTATAACAGAAGTCTTAAGTCATCAGGGCTTAATTCCGTGTGGAGTCCCAGTTGAGAAAGCCTACTTGGACTATAGTCCCCATAAGAAGTATGGTAATTCATGGAAAGACAATTAGCCATTTTTTAACATTGTTATACCAGACTAAAGCATTAAATAATTAAAACCATAATGATTAAGTAAGAATTACTTTTTTGCTAGTGCTAATTTATATGGGGTACTAGTTCTCAAACTTCAGTGGGTCTGGAGTGGAAGCCAGAAATTTGCATTTTAACAGGCACATGAAGATATTCTGAGATAGGTAATCTTTAGACACACTGAGAATATTGCCTTAATGTTTTACTATTTACATATCAGAGTTCAAAAGATTGTTTACTTTGCCCCCCAAATATCACTGAGTGATTAACTCTCTAAGAAACACAGTAATAAAAAATGGAAACTAAGAGAAGTCAAAATCACACTTAAACTAGAATTAAATCCTCGTTATCAGATTAACCATCTCAAAAATTGACTGTGATCAAAACATAGCAGGAACCTGAGGGTTATGCCAAATCATCTTTCAGAAGAACTCAATGATTGATAAGATGCCAGCTGGATCAGTGGCCATCTTCCCATTCCCACAGACACATCCAGGAGAAGCAAATGGGATCAAGGAGAAAGGGATTCACCAACAAAATCAAATTTTCTATGGGCACACCACCACTCAAAAAGAGCATTCCAGGAAGCAACTTGGTTTCTATTCTCCCACTTTCTAGGGGCCCACTGCCTACTGCTGCCTAGACACAACGCCTTGCTTTGTAAAAATTCTGAGACCTAGGCTCCTCTTTTCTTTTGCCACACAATTCTGGAAATCAGTTAATCAGTTTCAGATCATGACAGTTGACCTGATGACTGTGAATTCATTTTCAGTTCTGTCAAAATTCATTTGTATATGCCCTTGGCTATATTGAAATTTCATGCTTTATTTTGAAATTTTTAAAAAAATGCCACATCCATTTGACCTTCTGTTTTTCCTGGTTATTTTCATAACAGAAAACCAAAGATTAGCAATGGTTGCTGGAGAAACAATATTCAAACATGAGCAAGTATTAAAAATGGATGAAATTGTTATAGAAAATAGATCTTATCCATCATCGCCAAAAGTAAGTGAGTCCCATACCGGTGGTGGTGCCTACCTAAACTGGTTTGACCATCTCATTCCTGTTTTGGCCTTTCATAACTTTGGTGGCCTAAATACAATCCTACTTACATATTTTCCCTTCATTTTATATCTCATTAAGACTCAAATGCCCTCCCCAGTCCTGTCATTTGTAGACTGATGTTCAAATGTGGTAGAGAACAAGATGGGCATTTGGTGGAAAGACAAACTACACACTGTTTAATAAGTAAGTTTCATTGTGCTGCTGTATCACAAAGCAAAACTTATCAAGTAGCCATGGAAAAAAATAATATTGAATGTAATACAGGATATTTTTTCACTATACCAAAACATGCCTGTGATAAATTTTCTTTGAGTGAGCAGTCTTTTCCATATTAGTAACACTAAACTTTGTACATGATTATATTTCTACTTTACTTTGGTGTAAAGAAGATCAACATCAAATTTACAGTCTTTTCCCAGTCACTGCTTAGGGTCTTAGGATTTGCACCCTTGTGAGCAAACCATAACCCTGATATCTATTTTTTCTACTCTCATTTCCTTTACTCCAATATTTTTCATCTATTCATTGTTATTTTGTTAAATTATATCTGTTTTTATGAGATACCTCAAAACATAGCCAAGCTAAAAAAGTGTAAGTAATAGGTAGGCAATAAATGAAGAGAGAAAGATAGAAGAGGAAATGTTATCTACAATGTAGATGAGCCACGAGGAAAACTCAAGACAGTGGCACTGCAGCTTAGAAAGCAGCTCCTGGCCAGTTGAAACAGACCCTCTCAACACCACCTGTGATTCGTCTTTTTTTCACTAAGATAATGGGAGACAGAGGTATTACTTTCTGTGGTTCTTAAGGTATGAATACTTTGATACCTTCAGTTTTTATGAGTAACCTAAGAATAGCCTACTAATAAAAGTATTGGTGGTTAAGAAAATTTGAATTTATGTATTAATCAAGTAAAAGCATGAATCAAAGCACAATGTCCAGTGTTGCAGGGGTGGAGAGTTCCACAGGAGGAGCACAGGGTGAGCACAGGAAATGAGGGCAGTGGTTCAGAATCACAGCTTTAGATAGAGGCCAACTTGGGTTTGAATCCTTCCTATCAGTGACACCTTGGCTACTTATTGTCTAAGCCTCAATTTTCCTTACCTATAAAACAGGAATAACATAGCATCTACATCTTTGTGTCCTTTAGGGATTTAACTTGAGATGAAGGCATTAGAGAACTTAGTACAGAATATGTTTTCTATTCATTTTTATTTTATTTTTATTCATGACAGTTTCTTCCCTAAAAAACTTGAGATTTATAGAGCAATTAAGTCATGTAAACAAGACTATAGTTGAAGGGTATGTGTAACAAATGCCTTGAAGGTGGCATATGCAAAGTTATGGGGTAAGGGGAACAGAGAGAAAAATGATCAAAGTCAGAGACCCAGCTGTAGGGTCAGCTGGAAGAAAAACTTCTAGTGACTTAAATGAAAGGCCACCTAATGTGTTCGAGAACACATAGTAAAGCTACATCATGACTCAGGTTGAAGGACAAATTGGAAAAGACTGTACAATTTCAAAGTAAAATGAAAATGCTATCAAGAAGAAACTAATGAGAACACTGCTTTTGCAAAGGAATCATTCTGTGAAAAGTAATACACTCTTTATGTTGCCACCAATTAGGATATGAAGCTACATTATGGCTCTTCTCATAACTAGCATTTACCTTAGAATTAATATGTGCCAGAAGTCTTTTAGATACATAACAACCAAACGAGGTAAGAATTATCCCCATTTTCCAGAGCAGAAGATAAGATTTAATAAGCTTAAATACTTTGATTGAAGTCACTTAGCAAATGATGGCATAGAGATGCTTCCTGGCTACAAAGTCCATGTTGCAAAGCCTGTACCCCTCTCACTATCATCCTTTGCCTCTCTGCATAACTGCATCCTACAGGATCTTTTTTGATGACTGTGTCAAAAATGTGGTTTGATTATTTACATGGAGAGTGGGCCCCTCACAGAGGATTTTACATTAATTCTCTGAAAAAGGCATAATGGGAATTTAAATAAGAATACAGGTTTTATTTTCCAGAAGAACCAAGTGACACCAACACCAGCAGTGTCTTATATAAAGAGTGGTTGCCCCCACATTCATGGGGTAACAACAAACTCAGTATTTTCTGTTCTTCTAGTGATTACAGATCTTGACAGTGTGTTAATTGCTATGAAGTCTCTGCTAAACTGGGAACACATCTCTGTAGCATTCTGAAAAATACAAAGTCCTTAAGTTTGAAGAAAAAAAAAAACAGGAAGAAAGCAATATATAAGCAATGAGAATAAGTGATAACTTTCCAATGTTTGCTTTTCTAAATTTTTAAATACATATTTAATTTTAACTATGACAGCTTTACATGGCTTTTCCAACGACTATGTTCTAATCAGAAACGGAAAATAATTCAGGCTACCTCTAAAGATTATCTAACAATTATCATTATGTTATAAAAAAATAATGGTATAGTTGCCAAAAAACATTTCCAAATAGCCCAACTTTAGGAAAACAGACATTGAAGCCATTTCGCGATTAAGAGACTATAATCAATGGAGAAAAAACAATAAGAAAGAACTTTTCAAAAGATTGTGTAGTATTTATTAGTGCCATTTGCCATGTTTTTGGCTCTCCATCCTCTGAACACACTTTCTGATTCTACTGTTGCCATGTTGGACCATGTACTTACGCTGGTCAATGAATCAAGAGTAGATGTATAAAATGTCACTTCCAAGTTAGGGCATCTCATTATTTGTTCGAGACCCCCCAGAGTTCTCTTTCCCTCTGTCTCACTGACTGGTTGACTTTGATAATGGCTGCTCCATCAGGCTGAGTTCAAAAGTGAGAGGATACAGAATGTAAATTTCAAGCAACCTGCAACAGTCATGTAGAATGAGGGAAAGCTAAACCTTTGTAGTTGCAAGTCACCAAGATTTTGTGGTTGTGACTGTAGTTTATCCTAGCCCAGCACTATCCAAGGGAAAAAAAAATGTGAGCCACATGTGAAATTTTGTTTTCTACTAGCCAAGTTTTAAAAATGCAATAGGTGAAATTAATCACTAACCACATTTCAAATGTTCAATAGCCACAAATGGCTACTGGCTACTGTTTTGGACAGAGCAGATTTTGCTAATTATGCTGATACAGACAATATAGTATCTAATGGATCACTAAGATTTCCTCAAGAAACACATATACAGCAGGACAAATGGCTTAGCAACAGGAGAGAGTTGATAAATTTTTTGCTTTAAGATGGCAACGGGCTATCCTAGTGGATATTTCCTCTGGGCAACGAGAAAATACAGAACAAAGAAAGCACAGAACGTTAGGAATGTAGATGTACTTCCAATTATCCTTCACTATGCTAGTTCCTGAAAATAGAAGAGTAGAAGGCTCAGCTATACCTTGAAAAATCCACAGTTGGTCCTCAAAAGACAAAATAATATAAATGATTAAAAAAAAAAATTTGAAAGACATATCTGAAAGAGATGAAATAAAACATCTAGCACTCATAGGTCCTGGAGCTGAGAAAAAAAAATATGCAATGAATAGAGTTTTATATATACCTAAAGTAATCAAGAGGGAAAGAAATATAAGAACAGAGTGAAAGCTTTGGGTTTTTAACAAGAAATGATTATTAGTGACATTTGGAAGTATAGCTTTGGTGAATTCATGAGTTAAGGGACCAAATTAAAGAAAATTCAAAAGAAATCTAGTGAAGAGGAAATTGAAGCAATGAATGAAAGGCAATAGTAATAGTATGAGTAGANGGGGACCAAATTAAATTCAAAAGAAATCTAGTGAAGAGGAAATTGAAGCAATGAATGAAAGGCAATAGTAATAGTATGAGTAGAAATGTACTTCTATAAAATAGAGCTCCATTTCAGCTGAAGAGCCCAGGGAAACTTAATAAGAGAAAACAGCCATTTGTGGGTCTGTGTGAAGCTAATACTGAAATGCAGGATTTTACAAGGAGATGAGTGGCATGAGGGCAAAAAAGAGCAAAGGACTTAGACAAGGATCAAATATCCTATCTGGAGGCTTTAAGGAATAAAATGTAAGGCAGAGCTTTAGATTGGCTGCCAATCAAAGACAAAATCTTTGATCTATTGAGAATTACATGTTTAAATAATTGGTTACCTTGACTTTGAATGAAAGAAAGCATGAGATTTACAGGTAGTTGTAAGTTTAGCAGGAATAAAGGAAATGAGAATTTGACTGACTAACATGATTTCTATAGGAATATGTGTGTACTTTTTCACACAAGTAAAAATGAATAACATTTTAGGAAAATAAAAATGAATAAAAATACAGTTTATCTTGTGAACTAGAAATAAAAAGGAAGAAAACTTTTAAAAAATCGTATTTTTTCTTAAAATTGAATACCATAAATGCCTGTGCCTTTAAATATCTTACAGAATAAACAATAACATGAAATTCCAGAAAGTTTTTGGAAAACCCATCACAGTACCATGTTATTTTGTTTTTTACTATTTTTCTAAGTTTATACCAAACCAAAATTCTTTAAAAAAAACAAGTTCTGTAAGCAGTACGCCCTTATATATTGTACCTATTTTCTCACAAATATCTTGACATTAAGGTGTTTGGAAAAATAACAATAGCAATAAAAATGAAGGCAAAGTCAAATAATTCTCTAGATTTATACATGTAAACATAAAATTTATGGAATGTATGTAGGTTTCAAAAATTGTCACAATAGATTAATATATAATTTTTCTATAACACAATAATATATGTTAAAAGTGAATATCAGTGTAAGTCTCAGAATACCAAAAACGACAGCAAGGATTTGGGAAGGGAAAAAAAAAGATTTTGAAAGTTTCAAAAAACCTGGAGAACTGGTCATGTAAATTAAAGCAAAGTCCAAGACAAATAATTTTTAATTTTTTTAAAAAGAGCATCAAGCAGTGAAAAGAATTCCAACTAAAATGAAAGAATATCTTAAATATAATTATACACTAAGCAAATGACAAAGGAAAAGTGATGAAGTGTAAAGACATAGTCCACAAAGTAATTATTTAGAATCTATCTTCAGAATTAAAGCAAAAGAGCAGGCATTTGCTTATCATCATATCAGATTTATGAACAGAAAGGTGAGAAATTAGAGAACCAGCAGATTAACACCTTAAGTGACAATTAACTCAATAATGTTTTCTCTGCTGATAAAAGACCAACACCAACAGCTCTCAGTCAAAAGTGGTAAATTAAGTAAAGATGATAGAAATTCTTCATTCATTCAAATGATTAATATCTGGAAGTAATCCATCTAAACTCACCTCTGGAAATTACCCTTATAAATAGCTTTTGTGTGGGGAGGTAATATCTACTATTGTCCAGCTGAGAAGATTTCTCCCTTAGGGAAGTTTAGCCTCTTGTTCCATTCATCCCCACACAGTCTCTCTTCATTATCCAGGATGACAGCACATTGAACCCACTGGTGTCTTTTATTCCTTCCTCTCCTGATCTAACATGGATGTATGGAGCTGTTTAGAATGAGGGGTAGGCCACAGTCACAGAGGGAAGGAGTACGGTTTTGGGGTCGAACAGGCCTGGGCTTAAATTATCCCAGATCCACCACCTACTAGCAATTTGTTTAACCGCCATGATGCTGACTTTTTTCATTTACCAAATGAGAATAATAATACCCACCTCACAGAGCTACTGAAAGAATTAGAGCTAACAATGCAGATAGAGTGCCTAGTATATCTTGACCTATAGAAATTGTTCAACAAATTAATTTCATTGTGAAGATCTGAGCCCAAATCCTGCTCTGTCATTAGCAGCTCTGTGGCTCAATTCCTGATGATATAGTAACTACCTCATTTAATATTACTGTGAAGATTAAATAAGTTAAAATAATTAAAGTGCTTAGAACAGTGACAAGCAAATAATAAATGCCACGTAAGTATTATCATTCTTATTATTACTAGGTTCACAATTCCTAAGGGAGGTTCTGGAAATAACAAAGTCCTAATGCATAGGACTTTGCATATAAAGCACAGAGGTCTAGTTTTCTGTAAAAACAGATACACCTAGGATGGTCAGAAAAGGGGCTAAGAGGGGCGCCTGGGTGGCTCAGTCATTAAGCGTCTGCCTTCGGCTCAGGGCGTGATCCCAGAGTACTGGGATCAAGCCCCGCCTTGGGCTCCCTGCTCTGCTGGGAGCCTGCAGCTTCATCTCCCACTCCCTCTGCTTGTGTTCCCCCTCTCGCTGGCTGTCTCTCTCTCTCTGTCAAATAAATAAATAAAATGTGAAAGAAAGAAGAAAGAAAGAAAGAAAAAGAAAGAAAGAAAGAAAGAAAGAAAGAAAGAAAGAAAGAAAGAAAGAAAAGGGGCTAAGAATTATTGACCTTAAAAATTAGTATAGAACAAGAGACCAGCCCCTAAGTACACTACTGATTCTAGGACTTACCACCTTTTTTGAGAGTCACTGTAGGTGTCCAACACTTATAGGCACATCATAGCCATGAGAAGGAGAACTGTGCTCTTACAGATGCAATTTGTAGGGATGAAAGCCTAGTCCTCCAGGGAGATCTTAAATACTTCTCCATGTTGGTCTCCAGCTTCCCACACTGGCATGGTCATACATAAGACTGTGATATCAGAAGTCATTGCTTCAACTTTGTGGTGTTGGGCTTGGTGCACCATCTCTCACTATATTCCAGAACCAAGCAGGCATGGGTTCTAATACTAGCTCTATCATTTACCAACTTTGTGACCTAAGCATACTCTATAGCGTATCTGATGCTTCACTTACGAAATACCTATTTCTCAGGGTCACTGTGAAGTTTGGAGATGTTATATATAGGTGTGTCTGGGATGCATTCAGCAAGTGGTTGTTAAAAACTAGTCAAGCAGGCTCCTTATCTCATTTCTTTCTTTGTCTGATAGCCTCTCTTTATGTAGTGGAGTAATTCTTACCCCTCTCTGGGCTAAATATCTATGATGCCCTAAAACTCCTTAGGCTCTTGCACATACTGACTTCTGTCATGCCTTTTTATACCCTGGTTGCTTCTGGTACTCTCTCAATCCCTAGCTCTCAGTCTAGAGAAGGTGGCCCTCTCTATTAACCAACGTGGCCATTTAAATAAAGTGAGTCTTAAGTTTTCTTCTAGCCTTTATAGTCGATAATTCTAGTAAACTTAGTTCTATAAAAGTTTATGCTTCAAATTCAAGTTGGTACTTCTTTCTATGTCTGGGTTATCTGAAGCCATTTCTTTGTTTTATTTCCTAGCAAACTACATGCAGTTGATGCTCTATGTATATTTCACATCAAGGTTTCAGTCTCTAGCATGTCACCACGACTTGAGAATGTCCCATATGCCACTCTCTGCTTTGCATTTCTTTCCTTCCACTTCTCATGGTAAACTTAAACTTGCCTTTCCAAACTAGAGCACATGTCACCACCTGTGAAACCGTCCCCAACTTGCCTAAACATCCCAGGTTGTCTGGGCCCCTGAGTTTCCACTAGGTTGTTATCACTGTAAAAGAACTGACCACATTGCATTATCATTTGCTGAATGTTTTTCTCACACTTGGGTACGTGTTGGTCTTTGAAGACAGGAACAATGTCTTATTCATTTTCCTAACTCCAATAGACATGACCTTGTTGTAGCATGAGCTTTTAAAATGCTTAGTAATTAAATAGATTATAACTCCCTTACTTCAGTAAAATGACCAAGTTTATTAATAATAAGGTCCCATATTTGTTTATTCCCATTTCAACATAATTTTGTATCTATTCCTATCATAACAGTCTAAGTACAAATGGAACTCAGCAGCATATTAGAAGACCAAGTAGGGGGGCGCCTGGGTGGCTCAGTTGGTTAAGTGTCTCCCTTTGGCTCAGGTCATGGTCCCAGGGTCCTGGGATCAAACTCTGTGTCAGGCTCTCTGCTCAGCAGGGACTCTGCTTCTCCCTTCCCCTCTCCCTCTGCCTCTCTCACCAACTTGGGCTCTCACCCTCTCTCTCTCAAATAAATAAATACAATCTTTAAAAAAAAGAAGAAGAAGAAGATCAAGTATGATTTGTTCCCAGAAATGTGAGGAAACTTAAATATTAAAAAATTATCTGTGCAATTTACCATAATGCTAGATCTAAAGTGAAAAATCATATGATTATTCTTATTATTACATACAGAGATATTAGATTGTACAGTATACTACATTTTATGTAAATCATAATCCATTCTTGATGATAATTATAATTCTTAATAAAAAGGTGTGGAGAATTCTTTTGTTAATATGATGAAATATATTTACCTGAAATCATAAGCCCACAACATGCACTTAATGAGTTTACACTAGAAACATCCCCATTAATGTCAGGAACAAGATAGCAATGTCCACTGTTACACAGATTTTTTTGTCATAGGTATGGAGGTACTATCCAACACAATTAGATAAGGAAAAGAAATACAAATTGGAAGGAAAGTGGTGAATGTACCATTTGATATTGTTATAATTATTTTGTCTGGAAACCCAGAGATAATTAATGACAGTGAACAATTAATTGCAGAAATCGATAACGTTCATGCATGCACACAAGAAAATCTAGTTATGTAGGAATACAATATAAGGAACAGGCAAGTTCTATATAAGGAAAAAATTTAAAACCTCTGAGGAACAAAGAAATTAAAAGAAATAGAAACTATATTCTTGTCAAGGAAGATAGAAGTTCTTGGTATTCCATAAATTAATCTATGTAATTAATATACTTTAATAAAAATATCTGACAGAATTTTTTAAAGTTCACAGACTAAAGACAACACAGAATAATAATCATGACTAGCTAGCAAAAAATAAAAAGTAATGAGAAAGAACTATCTTTACTATAATATCAAAATACAAGGCTATAATAATTCCCTTGTGAGGAAGTAGAAAGGAAGAGGAATCAAATCAAATCAAATTGAAACCCTATAAATAAATCACAGATGAAAACGTAGCAAATGGTAAGTGACATATATGAAAAGAATGACATTTCAAGTCAGTGAAGAAAATACGTACAACGAATAGTACTATGACAATCTGGAAAACTATCTGAAAAGAGTTGGATATAATCACATTTTTACAACAAAATAAAGTTCTGCTGAATTAAATAATTAGATGTAAAAATAAATAACTCAAATAAAACAGAATTTTTTAAACATAATTTAGAATGAGGAATAACTTTCCAAATTATACAAAACTCAGAAGCAATAAAATAAAAACTGACAAATATAACTATATAGAATTAAATGATTCTCCAAAGGGAGGAAAAACTCCATGAACAAAGTCAAAAGATTAAAGATAAATGGGGGAAATATTTTCAGCTCATATCGCAGGTATTGCACATACATATATGTATACATTTGTGACACGTAACTATAAATATATATGTAACTATATAATAATTACAGTTACAGTTGTAAATTCTTAAAAGAATTATGCATTATATACATAAATATTTATAGCAATATGTAACTTTGATGTAACTCATCATAAGACCCATCCAGCTAAACAATACTGTGCAAAGCATATGGATTGTTTACCAAAAAAAAATGAAAATAAAAAAAGCAACAATGTATGGCTCTTAAACATAGAAAAGGACACTGTATCCCAGTCACATAAGCAGAAATTTAAATTAAAACTAAAATGAGACATTTTTAACCTATTAGTTTGGCAAAAATAAACTTGTCTGGCAACATACCACATTAGTAGCAGTGCCTATATAGAGGCAGTTGAAGATGCAGCTGGTAGGAGGGTGACTAGTACAGCTTCAAACAAAGGCAGTTTAGTAAGATGTTTCAAGATTTAAAATATATGTACCCTTTGATCTACCATTTCTAATTTAAGTATTATTTATTTTTCATGTGAGCAAAATGATGTTTGTATAGGGTATACATTGTGGTGCTGTTTGTTATTACAGAATTTTCCATCGGTGAGCAGCAAAGTAAATAAAATATGGCCCATCCATATAATGGAAGTCCATGAAGGTTTAAAAAGAAAAATGCAATCCTATATTACTGATGAGGACATAGATGATAGATACATGATAGATGATAGATGATAGATAGATGATAGATAGATAGATAGATAGATAGATAGATAGATAGATGATAGATAGGTAGATAGATAGATAATTGCAGGAGCAAAATGGAAAACAGAAAAGTGTGTATTATGCTTCTGACTCAAAGATAGATTTTTAAAATCACACACATAGAAACATATGGATGTTTAGGAATATATAGACTGTGTAGGGAAAGATAAAAAGAAAACTGATCACAGTGATTATCCCCAAGGTTGAGGAAAGGGATGGCTGGGTGAGAGGGGACACAGAAGATTAACTTTCCACTATACACTCTGTTGTACTTCTGAATTTTGTACCATGGGTATATATTAGACTAAGAAGATAAACAAAATTTAAAGTAAGAGATACACCTTCTCTCAAATGCTTCTCTTCCTACCTCTTTCCTAAGGAACATCCACCTGCTGCTCCCCTTCCTTCTCTTTCTTCTAAGCATCTTCAAAAGTAGCCTCTCCTTTCTTTCTCTGTAAATACCATAAATCTTTGTGAGGAAGAACTTCCAAAATGCAAACAAATAAATAAAACTCCCTGCAATTATTCCATATTGTTTTCTGACTGCTGTTTCAGTTTTTATTCTTCCATTAAGAAAATGCTTTTAACTGCTTTTAGCTGTTTATTCCATGTCAAACACTGTGTTAGATTCCAGGGGCACAATAATGAAAAAAGTCAAGATCTGTGCTTTCATGGAGTTTGCAGTCTAGTGGAGACAACTAATCAGACAATTAATGGAACCATGTGATAAGTCTCATACTACAGAATAAACAAGAAAGACGAGATAGGAGTTTGTAGAAGGAGCCCCTCACACACACTCTGTATGTCCGTAAAGTGATTTCCAGAGAAAGCAACATTTAAACTACACAAGAAAGATGACTATGAGAGAACTGATCATAAAAATGAGTTCCATTCAAGGAAAACAACCTTAGTGCATATTAACAGGACAGAAAACCCATCGTCCATTTTGAAAGATTAAAGTGGTTGAAACCCCAACAAGGCCATATAAACAGCTTGACAGAGGACAGATATTTGAAAGTAGAGAGAATGGAGAGGCAAAGACCAATTAGGAGATGATGATGGCAATCCCAATCAAATATGAAATATGATAACAACACGGATTTGAAAAGATGGGGGTAGTTGAGTAGATTCAAAAGATTTTGAGGAGTTCAAATACAAAAATTTGTGATTGAATGGATATTGGAAATGAGAAGAAAAGAGAGCTAAGAATTATTCCAAATTTCTCCACTAGAGCAACATGATATGGTGACTGACATCATGCACTAAAATAAGGATACAGAAAAAGGACAAAGGTATAAAGAAAATCTTTGAATTTAATATTCTATACATTGAGTTTAGGGTGTCTGAAAGAATTCCCAGTGTAGCTTTCCAGTAAGCACCTGAATATGCTGGTCTGTAGCTTATGGAGATTGACCTAAACTGAAAGTATAGATGTGAAAATTATAACTATAAAAGTTGAAGTCGAAGCTGTGGAAGTGAAGGTGAGTGCTCCAGGAAAGTGCACAATGAGAGAAAAGAAGAGGATTTAAAGTAATGTCACAGTTTTATGAAGTAAGAGAGGATAAAATATCTGAAACAGATAAGAGTGGGTAAAAAATAGAGAATAAGGAGATTGCTCAAAAGGCAAAAGAAGAGAATATTTCAAAAGAAGAAAGTAGTCTGTATGTATCAAATACAGTTAAGGGAACAAATAAGATAAGGAATAAAAATTAGCTCATTGGATTTAGAACAAGCAATTTTATCAATGAGTTATGTGCGCAGAATTCATAATTGCATTTGGTTGAAAAATAAGTGAGCGTGGGGAATCCA
This sequence comes from Ailuropoda melanoleuca, assembly GCF_002007445.2. Lineage (NCBI taxonomy): Eukaryota > Metazoa > Chordata > Mammalia > Carnivora > Ursidae > Ailuropoda > Ailuropoda melanoleuca. The sequence goes on from NC_048218.1 coordinate 89,187,069, forward strand.
GCTAAAGTCTTCATAGCTCTCTTATTCTGACTCGTGCATTCCCTCCTTATTACTTCATTTAGATACTATGAACTCACAGTGGAAGAGCAAGGACAACTATAAGGGATAAAGAGGGGTCCTTTATAATGATGAAGGGGTCAGTGCTTCAAGAAGACATACAATTCTTAATGCTTATGTGCATAACAACTGAGCATCAAGATACGTGAGAGGCAAAAGCTGATAGAACTATAAAAAGAAATAGAGGGATCCAGCATTATAGTTGGTCATGTAACACCTCACTACCAGAAATGGACAGATTCAGCAGGTAGATAACTGGCAAGGATATAGTTGTACTCAACAGCACCATCATTCAACTGGATATAATTGATGTGTATAGACTGGCTTATCCAAAAATAGTATATTACACATTTTTCTCAAGATCACATGGACCATTCACCAAGAAAGACCACATTCTGTGCCCTAAAAGATACCTTAACATATTTTAAAAGAATAAAAATCACACAATGCCTGCTCTCAGATCACAATGGAAAAAATTAGAAATCAATAACAGAAAGATAGCTGGAAAACCTCCAAAATACTTGGAGATTAAGCAATTTCTAGATAACACATGGGCCAGAACAAAAAAATCTCAAGAGAAACTTTAAAATATTTTGAACTAAATGAAAGTGAAGATATAATTTATTAAAATTTATGGGAGACCAGGAAAGCAGAGTTTAGAAGGAAATTTATAGCATTGAATACATGTATTTAAAAAGAAGATCTAAAATCAATAATCTAGGTTTCATTTTAATAACTAAAAAGGGACAACAACAAAGAACAAATTAAATCCAAGAAAGGAAAAGAAAAGAAACAATAAAAATTAAAGCCAAAAATCAAAGAAATTCTAAACAGGAAACCAATAGAGAAAATGAACAAAACCAAAAGTTCGTTCTTTGAAAAGATAAATTGGTAAGTCTCTAGATAGGATTACTCAAAAACAGTGACAACACTGAATGCTGACGAGGAAGTGACGCAACATGAATTCTCATGTATTGCTGGTGGGAATGCTAAATGATACAGCCATTTCTCAAGCCAATTGGCAGTTTCTTGTAAAACTAAACATATTCTTATTGTATGATTGTCAATCATATGCCTTAGTATTTACCCAAAGGAGTGGAAAACATGTCCATATAAAAACCTGTACATGGATGTTTATAGCAGTTTTATTCATACTTGTCAAAACTTGGAAGCAGCCAAGATGTCTTTCAGTAGGTGAAGGGAAAAATAAACTGTGGCACACCCAGACAATGAGAAATGAGCTATTGAGTCTTAAAAAGACATGGAAGAAACTTAAATGCACATTACTAAGTGAAAGAAGCCAATCTGAAAAGGCTACCTACTTATGATTCCAATTATATGACACTCTGGAAAACGCAAGACTATAAAGAGAGTAATTAGTGGTTACCAGTGACTGGGGGTGTGGAGGGAGGGATGAATAGGGAGAGCACAGAGGGCTTAGAGAAATGAAGCTGTACTGTATGATACTACAATGGAGGATAGATGCCATTATACATATGTTCAAACTGACATAATGAACACCAAGAGTGAACCCTAATACAAACTATGGGCTTCGGGTGATAATGATGTGTTAGTGTAGGTTCATTGATTATAACAAAGGTACCACTGTGGTGTGGGATATCAGTAGTGGGTGAGGCAATGCATGTGTGGGGACAGAATATCAATAGTGGGAAAAGCTGTGCACGTGAGGGAACAAGGGTTATATGGGAACTCTCTGTACTTTGTGCTCAATTTTGCTATGAACCTAAAACTGCTCTAAAAAATAAAGTTTACTCATTAATTAAAAAAAAAAACCAGCAAAACAGTTTATCCAGTTGCAGATTTTGACACATTTTGTTTATGAAAACACAGTAATTTAAAGAAATAAATTAGCTTTTTCTCTTCAATACACAGTGATAGACTTTGATAGCAAGCGTTTCCATACATGTTTGTCATGAAGTAGTAAAATAATTATAAAACTACTGATATTGTCTTAGCTTCATTAGAATTTAAACTTTCCCTTATTTCCAAAAAGCACACGCAAAAGTACATTTATCTGTGCTAGAATTGATTGCTAGATTTAAAATAATTTAGTATGGATAAAAGCAGATGTTTAATTCTGTAAATTTGTAATAATCTATCATATATCAACTAGTAGTAACAATGCAAGTTTTATGCTTTGTCCTGGGTTCCTTCCACATTCATTTCCAGATAGGACCCATAGCATCTATCCTACATATGATTTGTGAGAGGAAAAACTCTCTGTGCTCTCTCTAGGGCCTTCTCATCTCCTGCCAGGCCAGTGAACAAGATGAGTTTCTTTTTATAATGACAAGCCACAGAGATAATTCATCAACTGGAGAGCACAAACAATCCTTTATTCAGCAGAATGACAAAAGGTTATTTAGCTTCTGGCATCTACTATAGTTCTTGCAAGAACCAGGCCCAAGAGCCAATATGATAATTAATAAATTTCCAACATCTGGGCAGTAAAACAATTTTTTATGAATGTTAAACCATGCCAATGCCAAATTAAAACCTCCCCTTCTTGTATTTATCTATCTGAACTCTTCACTGTACAGCCAAATTTGCCTGTGTTCTGGCTATAAAATGGGGATAGCGATGACATAATAGGAAGATATTACACAATTTGGGAAATCCATATTACTAAGTGTCATTTAATCATATGGACAGTGATGATATCATCCACTGAGCCTAATGGAAAGTAACTGTTGCCAAGAGAAGAGTATCAAGTTAAATGATAAGTGAGTGATATCAATCATCATGCTGAATAAAGGAGCCAAACTTAAAGGAAGAATTGGAGTCTCAGTTTCTCTAACTCTCCTCTAGCAGCTGTTTATTTAAAAAAATAGAGAAATGATTTTGATTATGTGGTTATTGCTTGCATTGATTGAAAAAGGACATTTTCAAATCTTAAAGCCTTCATAAAACTAAGAAGCACCAAATCTTAGAATCAAACTTAGGAGATCATCCAGTTCAAACATTTACCCCTACCTTATATTTCCCAACAAAAACAGTATATGATGATGACTTTCATTGTATAAATTAGATAATACATGCTATCAGAATTTTTAAGGAGAAATAAATGTAGGCTAAAGTATCAAAAACATTTTATGAGGCAGGATAAACGGTAAATCATAAATCCTATGTAGAGTATATTGCAATTTATGAAAGATTCAAGAGATACAAATCAAAACAACATAACCTGGAATAAAAAGTGACTATTTTTAATTGCATTAAAATAGATTTGCAGGGGCACCTGGGTGGCTCAGTCAGTTAAGCGTCTGACTCTTGATTTTGGCTGGGGTCATCATCTCAGGGTTGTGAGATCGAGTCACAGGTGGGGCTCTGTGCTCAGCGGGGAGTCTGCTTGAGATTCTCTCCATCTCCTTCTCCCCCTTCCCTGCTTGCTCTCCCTCTCTCTCTCAAATAAATAAATCTTTAGAATAATAATTAATTAATAGTAAATAAATAAATAAAATAGATTTGCAAGAGAAGGAATTTGCTTGAATGCATGAAGCCTCCCTTTGTTGTTTAATTAATGTGTTTATATATGAGAAAGTCCCCATCCCCAACTTTGATTGGAATCCATCATTAAATCTTTACACAGAAATTATAAATTTGGATGAAATTATTCAGGAAGTATTGATTTTGAAGATCAGTGAAAACAAACTTGTAATTGTCTGAGAGAACCAGAAAAATCAGCAGTGAATGGTGTTTCCCAAAATGGGTTATGTATACCCCAGGTGATTAATGAATGATGCACAGGATTGCAAGAATACCTTAATAGGACAATAAAATATATGCATATAGATTATAGTAAGAATACGTATTTGGATGTGTCACATTAAACATGCTTTACTAATGGGGTTTCGTGACCAAAAAAGCTTGGAAAGCAATGTTCTAGAAAGACAAGCCTCAGTAAGGTGCACTATTCAGTGAAAGTTCTGGGTTATATGATAAAAATCCACAGACTATGAGTTGGAAGAATAATTCATTCATCCATTTCTTCATTCATTCAATGAATTTCAATTGAACCATCTGACATTACTAGTATTTGATTATATCTGACTCTAGACAAACAGCAATTTATATGATTCAGTGTAATAGTTATCAAATATCTTTTAAATGCAAGGGCCATATATCTGTTGCAAGAAACACAAAGATAGTTCTGCCACGAAAAGAGCATACAGATTTATAAAATTTGTACAGAAATAAATATAATATGCTAAACTCCCACAGGACTGAGGAGAGGAAGAGAGAATGTTAAGGAATGGCTCTATTTTTGGTTTTTTGTTACATTTTTTTTTCTGGATTTAGCCACATGACTTATCATTTTGTGCAAATTTTCTAGTGCTGATGACAATTAATACTTTGCACAGACCCAACAATTAAAGAGGGGAATGGTAACACTCTTATTAAGTTCCACAATCATAAAATGGCATGAGCTTTGGTTACTGAGCTAATGGATATGTGAGAGATTTAGAAAGATAATGTGAAACATGGCTTTATTAAAACCTTTTCTCTGTTTGATTTCTAAATATACCCCTGATAAGCCCATAAAACACTCTGAGCATCTTACAGAAACGTAAGCTATATAATAAAAATAAATGTCTTTGCCTTTACCGTTCAAAATCTGTTGGATTTATTCCCCCCAAAAGTAAATTAAAAAAAAATTAAAACAAAAACTTTCAGATTTGGTTAATCAGTTTTGTCCAAAACAGAAAACAGTGGCAAGAAAGAGGAACTGTGGAGTGTCTACCTGTGTCTAGCAATGTGAAACTTCATGCTTCTCTTGACTAGATAGATTGCCTAAGAGTTAAACAATCACTGGGATGAAAGCTATATTTACTTGAAAAAAATTATCCAATTTTAACTCAAATGTTAGTGATTCCTAGAGGAACCGTTCAGATGAAGCCACTTCCCTGTTCTGTGACCTGATTTTATATTGCTTCCCAAAGAAAAGTACATGTGATACAGAGTTTATATGTGCTTTCACCTGTCATAATTTTTAGAATTAAAAATGTTTAATTTTTTTCTATTCATCATACTTGAATACAAAAAACAGATCTCTAATAATAATCCATATTATTCACTAGCTATTGATGGAATGCCAGGTCCAGCAACCAAAAATCCCAGTTCTTTTTTAAGAATCTCCTCATGAAATACAGAAATGTTCCTCTCCACACCCAGTTTAAAACTCCCTCTGCGTACTTGCTACAGCTCTCAATTCCTTTGCTCTATACGAATTAGTTGTCTGTAGGGTTTTTTGCCTCAGTAGCTTAGGAGCTAATACAAGTTCATATCTTATTCATTTCTGTCACTCCAATAATATCTCACAAAGCCTTTTCCAGATTTGGCATGGAATAAATGTTTGTTGAATGAAACTGTGAAACATTAAGAAATAAGGAGCTTACGACAGATAATAGCAAAAAATCCCCAAAACAAAACAAAACCAACAACAAAATCTATCCTTCACATAGACGCATAAAATAAACATTAGGAGCAAATGATGATAAACTAATACCATAATCATAATGGAGCAAACTAGAAGCTATTTAAGTCTGCTTTATATTTTGATCCCTTAAGTGAAGAATTTACCTTGCTACATTGCTCCATATGTAAATTCCCGTTACAGCTGAATGTGATTCCTATCAAACCTATTCTTAGGACTAAAAACTCTGATCTGTGTGCTGAAGCCTACTTCCTTGTGCTTATTTCGTTCACATCATTTGAACATTAAAGTCAGATATTTCTCACAATCCTTTTAAAGCAAATCCATGGGGCGCCTGGGTGGCACAGGGGCGCCTGGGTGGCACAGCGGTTAAGCGTCTGCCTTCGGCTCAGGGCGTGATCCCGGCGTTATGGGATCGAGCCCCACATCAGGCTCTTCTGCTATGAGCCTGCTTCTTCCTCTCCCACTCCCCCTGCTTGTGTTCCCTCTCTCGCTGGCTGTCTCTATCTCTGTCAAATAAATAAAATCTTTAAAAAAAAAAATTCTTTAAAGCAAATCCATTCTCCTAAGATTAACTTATTGATGAAAAACACACCAATGCAATCAATTCATGAATTCAGAGAAAAAGAAAGTATATGATACTATCTTTAAAATTCGGAAAAAGTTCTACATGAACCTTATATTTTTATGTAAAGTATAATTTCTAATGTTCACAAATTTACCTAAATTTTTTAGAACTGCTATTATATAGATATACTATTTAGTTAAATATCTTGACTTATTGTTTGCTGGTGAAAAGAAAAATATGAAAAATCCGTTAGCATAGAAATGTTATTTATAATTTAAATATATTTTTGATAGTAAAAACTTGACTGAAAGAAAAGCAAATACATAAAGACAGGGTAACAGGAACGGTGAATGGTAAAAACTTCAAATACAATGAAAATGACTTTTAAAATCTTTCTTCAAAATATCTAAATGTTGAAACAACAAGATTTGCAAAACTTATTTTTATAACAGCATGTTTTGGCTCAGCCAGAGCTGAAAGTTATATTAGAATTTTACTTTGTGCTTTGTTTGGAGTTGGAGGCCAGAGAGGGAGGGGAACCTAACTATTAGAGAATATTTGATGAGCTTCCTGTCTCAAAATATTGTTAAATATGGGCCTCTGGAAAAGAGATTTGAACTATTCCAGAAGCAGCATCTTTCTGATGAACTTGGGATGATGGAACTATGAAGTGAGAATATCAGAAAGACAGCGAGACTCTCAAGGAAAATTGTGAGAAAATGAGTGAGAAGACATCTGGTGGAGATGGGCTGGTTGAACTACAGCCACAAGGTCAGGATGTCAGAATGTGCAGTCCACCCAAGCATACGGTTTAGGCTGGGCTCAACCCCACTAGAACCCATCCTGCCTCCTTCAACCTCACTGCATGGCTGTCTGCCCTAAAGAGGAGTTTGAGATAATTGGAGAACTGTATTCCAGGGGAACAAACTGAAGAGCTGTGGACTTCTCTCCTAGCAAGCAGGACAAGAATAGTACATTGAATAGCTCAGGGGACTGACAAATGTCCCACAGCTCCAACACCCAGAGTCACAGAGGAAAGAAAGAGTAATGTGTTCCAGAGGAAAGAAAGAGTAATGTGTTCCAGAGGAAAGGGACTGGAAGCTAAAGGAAACTCTTCAGGAAAAATCATGCACCCTTGCCCAATGCATTGTCCTTTGGCATGCCTAAAGATAGAAAGATGTCCCTTTAGGTGTGTGACCTGCAAGGGACATTGAAGATTACACAGGGAAGCAGCCCTGATTATATTTGTTTATTCATGGCAGTTCCCATAATGTCAAAAGAGACCAAACAGAAAAGCCTCTAAACAAACATAAAATCATCCAAAAGACAATAGGATCTGTGAGAAAAAAAGAATCACATGCATCATAACATGATTCACTAATTCACTGATCAAATGTGCTAAACCTATCTATAAAATGATAGAACTGCTGACCATAACACTAAAAATTATGAACTAACATTATAGAGAGGAAGAAAAGGCCAAGGCAAAAATAAGGAAAGAGCTACCAGGTACAAATACCTTTTCAGCAGTGATATGTTAGCCACTAAAAGTAGACGAAAGAACACTAGAGTAGACCTTTCATATAGGAAAAAACACAAAGTATTCAGTTGTCTTGATGATAGACTTTTACAACACACTAGTACTATCACTACCATTTATTAGGTACCAGATATGTACCTCTCAATGTGCATCTACTATTTCATTCAATTAATGAGGTAGTGTTAATACCCTCTTTTTACAGTTGAGTAAACTGAGCTGTGGTTAATAAATTGCCCATGATCACAAAACTACATACTGAACAGAAGAGCCGGAAATCAAGCCGAGCTCTCTCGCTTCAAAGCCAAGTCCTTTCCAATACCAACATGTGCTGTCATTTTTAGTAATCTGAAAACGTGAGAAAAAGTGGACCATAATTAACAGAATGCAATGTTTATGGTCATAATTAAATCATTTTTAGAATGCAGGCACGAGTGTATGTTTGTGCACGTGCATGCAGGTGCGTTAAAGCAAGGAAAGATATAATGCATTTAGAATGCAGGCACGAGTGTATGTTTGTGCACGTGCGTGCAAGGAAAGATATAATGCATTTAGAAATAACTTCAGGGGCACCTGGGTGGCTCAGTCAGTTAAGCATCTACCTTTTGCTCAGGTCATGATCTTGGGGTCCTGGGATCGAGCCCTGCTTCAGCCTCCCTGCTCAGTGGGGAGTCTGCTTGTCCTCCTCCTCCTCCCTCTGCCCCTCCCCTGGCTTGTGCTCTCTCTCTCTCCTCTCAAATAAATAAATAAAATCTTTTAAAAAAAAAGAATTTCATCAATAAAATACATGAAACAAAATTTCTACATGTACAAAAATAATCAACACTACTTTTAAATTTCACTAAAACAAATGGTTAATTGCTCTTTTGTTTAAGGCCAATTTATCATGGTGGAAATATTGAATGGAACTATACTTTCAATGGCAATCCTCAAATTCAACTACATTATCTCTTATTGGGTGGTTAATGACCATAAGAAATGGAAAATTCAGTTCAAACAACAACAAAATCTAGTTTAAAAGAGAAGAGCAATTGTGCTCTCATTTTTTTCACTTTAATTAGATGGATTTGATTGTCCTTTCCCACCACAAAAAGGTTCCTCAACCAACTCCTCCATTCTCAGGGTGACAAAATGATAAGGATGCTTCTTGCAATCTCCTATTCAGAAGCATAGATTTGTGTGGCCCAGAATAGAGTGAGCCTGAGGTTAATTCTTTCTCATCATCAGCAAACACATATTTATTCTCTACAGTGGAAGTGAAAAATGTAATCCGAAAGAATGGCTTCCCTGCAGAGAGGTGTGACGTAGCAAGTGTTCAGGGACCCAGCTCTACTTCAAAAGCTCAGTTTCAGCCCGAAACAAGTGCAGTTTGGGCACAAAGCAGAATAGAGATGGAAAAGAATATTGCATATAAAGGTAAGGAACTTACCTACAAAACAGTTTGAAAAAATAAGGTTTTACAACTGAATTTGAATGTGGGACATGTGGCATTCTTTTTCATTTTGATCTTTCTTTTAAAGATTGGAGTCTCCTCCCTCAAGAGTTTTTCTGAATGAACACTAAACACAATGAATGACACAACCAAAAAAAAAAAAAAATAGTATACTGCAGGAGTACTTTACCATTTATGTGACAGGGAATCTTTGGTAATCTGATAAAACCTAAGATCCTCTTCCCAGAATAATGTTTTAAAATTCATGTTAAATACATATAGCATTCCAAAAGAACCAATCCTACAGTCATCAATATTTTAAACTAATCAAATATATAATATGGCATTTTATGTACATATTGCCCATTAAGTAACAAAATACAGTAGCGGGTCAAAAAAACTACCATAATTTCAAAATAGAGATCACCTAAAATGATATTTTGAAATGTCTGCAACAACTAGAACATGATATAAAAAGTTTTTTATTTCTGTAGTTAATTAAGTTAGAGCTGTACTAGTGTGTGTGTTATCTAAATTCATCATTAAAGGAAACGCTACAATTCAACAGAGGATACTGAATTTTTCCATAAACTCTTGGGAGTTTAAAAAAAAACAATTCTAGAATAATATAATAACTAAGTTAAACCTGAAAGCTTCAGAACATTTTATTCAACCTTATTTTGATAAAATCTAAAATATGTAGACTCTGACAGGAAGAAACTTCCTAGGTATAAAATGGTAACTATCAACTTTAATATGTTGACATCCAAGAATTCAAAATTATTTTCTCTTAAAAGCATTCTTTCAAGAGGCACCTGGCTGGCTTAGTCGGTAGAGCAAGCAACTCTTGATCTCAGGGTCGCGAGTTCAAGCCCCACATGGGACATAAAGCTTACTTTAAAAAAAAAAAAAAGAGGACAGAAAAATCCTTTTGCCAAAGCAAAAGATAACAAACATCATTTTGATAACAAAAGGCACAGTTAGTAATCTGGTCAGAGTTCAAAATGTTTTATCATGAGCATCTTTGATTTAAACACAAATGGTATCTTTTCAAAAATTATTCATTGATTTATTTATAAACATGTATTAAGTACTTACTATGTACCAGTAGTTTTAGAAATACCTAGTATCAATTATCATTTAAATTGTTAGTATTCATTTGATCATTCATTAAGTAAATATACATGAAAGTGCTTTCATAGCAAGGTACTATTTGAATGTTGTACAGCAAGAACAATATAAATGCAGTTTTGTTTTTTATCCCGTGGAGCATATATTATAGCAGGTGAGAAAGACTTCAAACAAGTAATTTCAGCCATTATTTAGTGATTGTGCTAAATTCAACAATAGAGAGGAATATATTACCAATGAGACTTTATAACAAGAGCATCCTGAAAGGTCAGGGAAGGCTTCTGAAGAGCCAACATTTTCACTGAGCTTTGAAGAATACGTAGTTACTCACTGGTAAAGGGAAATGAGATAGGGTTCAATGGGTACAGAGAACTGTCAAGATTGACAGAACGGAATGTGCTAAAGTCCTGAGACACTAAGGTGCTTGGTATAGTGAAAGACACTGAGGAGAACAGCACAAAATTAAGCTAAAAAAGTGGCAGGGCATCATGGGCTGTATTAAACATGTGATCATTTTCCTAAAAATTGTGGGAAGCCAGCGCAGGGTTTTAAGCAAGGCAGCAACATGACAGATCTGTGCTCTTAAGAGTTCACTTTGGCTGCAGTGTGGTGGCAAGAGTAGACGTAGGTTGCTCAGTGAGAATCTGTCAATGCAGAACCTGACCCAGGCAAAAGATCAGAGTGATGTGAATTCAGGTTACATCAGTGAAAACTGGAAATAGGCAAATCCAAGGTAGATTCAGAAAGTAAAAGTGATAACTGGAAAAAGGGGATAAAAAAGAGATAGACGTCCAGCGTGATTCCTTGTTTTCTGATTCAAGGAATGGCTGAAAAGGGATACCATTTACTGAGACTCAGAACACAAGAGAAAGGCTGGACCTGAAAGGGGGGTGGGGCACAGAGGACGAAGGTCGCTTTGTTCAGCGATAGACTTGGTAAACTTGAGACATCTGTGAGACATCCCGCTGGAGATGTCAAGCAGGCTCTTGGATTTCTGACTCTGCTGCTTAGAACTGAGGCCCTACCCATATATATTTATTTAGGAGTTTTCCATCTTGAGGAACTCTGAAAATAGTCATATTTTAGAGGACAAGCCTGCAGGGAATTCTAAGAGAAAAAAAATGAAAGTGATAGGAAGAAATGATAAAGGAAAGAGGAAGTGGCCAGTCAGGTCAAATGATTTAAGAGATCAAGAATTAGGAGAAATGAAAGATAATGTTTGGTGACATCGAGGTCTGATCAAATCTGTTTTCGTGCAGAGTCGATATGAAGCCAGACTGGAGTGATTTGAAGAGTGAATGGAAAAGGAGAAATGGAAACAGTGTAAACAGGTCTTTCTTAACCTTGGGCTGTGAATGGCAGTAGACTAGTGCAGAGAGCAAAATGTGAGGTCAAGAGACTTCAAGGGTACTCAGACCATCAGAACATTTGAACTACAAGATATGCACTTTGCGAACTCTACTTTTCCCGTTTTTAAGCTACATTTTAAATTATTGAAGCTGATGAAAAATGAGTTTGTAATAAATTTCATGGAAAGGAAACTAAAACACTTATTTCTGAAAATGCTGAAGCACACTATGAGCTATCAGTTTAAGAATCTTGGAATATATTCCACACACTTCTTCATGAATTCACCCAATGCTTTATACGCATGTTCTATATAATGTATAAATAAGCAAAAATGTGGATTATGCTCAATAGCTAGAAATATATTCCCTATAGTCTACAGATGAAAATTCTGAAGTGAGGTAAAAGGATGTGTCCATAGTGATTTAATGAAACAGAAGAAAAGTTAGGAACTGCATTGGCCATTGACAGTTGTCAAGATCTTCTAGAAAGAGGAATTATTGGTAACTAAAGTTGACTACATTTCTTAACATCAAGATTAATTGGCAGTTTATGACAGATATGTGCCATTGTAGACCTCCTAATTAGCACATTTCTCATGTTGCTATTTTCCTATTTTGCTGCCAGTAATTCAAGTGTGTTATTTTTTCTCTTCAGTGAGCAAAGAAACACAGTGTCTTCAATGGGGGATAATAAGTGATGGAGAAAAGAACTCCAGCCAGGGCTCCCTTCTACATATGCATTCAGAATTTCCCAAGAAAGATAGCATAAAGCGAAAATTACCAAGTATCAAATTTACAGTGCTGTTCCCTGTAGCACCTTTGGAAATGGCAGTTGTATTTCAGGATAATTAGAGACTGGTAAACCAACAAATTAATAAACTATCCCAGGTGGCCTCAAAAAGATAATGTGGTTCCCACAAAGTGACACACATTCCCAGGGAGAACGGCAGGCACTAAGAATGTCTGCTTCTGAAACAACTTAGTAGGCCAAATTGATCAACAATCTTAAAATATAAGTGAAAATAAAAATAAATGGTTTAATTCAAAAAGTAAAATCTTTTATGAGTTATTTTATATAAAACATATTTATAGAAATCTTTCTTATGGACAATTTTGCTTTTACAAATTATCAGAGACAAGAATAAGCCTTTGCACATTATCTCATGCTGTTCGGTATTTGGCTTGAAGCCCAGGAGAGGGTCATGCCTTTATAATGATGAAAATGCAACTATAAAACAGTCAGCGGGTTTAGAAAGTGCAACTGAGTAGTAAGAAAATGGGGTTCCTTCCCTGTTTGCACACAGTAGGCAGTCTGCAAATATTTGCAAATGGATTTGTTCTATTTGTTGCCATATTGCTTCTTATACACTGATTTGATAGGCTTCACCCAAGATTCTAAGTATCCAAGTTATTAAATATGGATCTTACTAGCTGCAAAGCCTCAAGTTAGCTCTCTGATGTGTTTAGGTGTCAATTTTCTCACTTGTAAATGAGGGTTAATTATACACACCAATACAAACATATGTGTATACATATGTATTCTTATATAAACACACATAAGTCACATAGATATATGTTAATTACACCTACATGTATACATACGCATACACACACATATCTTCTTGTATTATTTGGGGGGGAAAAGAGATACTTTACATGGGTCATCATAAGTTGTAAAAGGTCTATAAAATTATATAATTCATAAATATATTGCAATCATTTATAATTCAGCTTTAGTTTATAAAAATGCAACAGTCTCCAACACCTAGAAATGTATTTTTAGCTTCTGTTGCTAACCTGATCACTGTTTTCTCTAAATGTTTAACAAGAAACCCCTTTGTGAAGGTCTTATAGGAACTTATAAGTCCTGCCAGGGAACAGGGTGTAAATTAAAATTAAATGAGGTGTGCCATTTGCTATTTCTCTTCCCCAGTTGTTCTACACTTAGTATTTATATGCTGCACCAAATTAGTAATACTTCTGCAGGTGCCTGATTTCATAGAATAGGAAAAAAATCCCTACGTATACTTTTCAGTGCAAAGAATATACTTAAATATTTGGCATAACAAACACACAAATGAACTTAAAATGTGTACACATGAAGAAAACATTAGCTAGAAAAGTATGTAGTTCTCTTGTAAGAAACTGAGAATCGTGGCAACAACAGGGTAGTAGTTCATATTCTCTGGAAGCATTTATTAAATACATAGCTTGACATGGCACAAACCTCAAATCAATTTAATTTGTGTCATCTAAGAGTTCACACATGAATAAAGGTATCACATTTCATTGAAATTACTCCTCTAGACCTGGAGATTTATTTATATACTTCAGAAATTTGAGATGTAAGATACTCTCTTCCCAAGTCTCTAGGATAATTGCCAAGAACTAGACTTTAATGTTTATGGCCAAAAAAATTAATAATCACTTCAGAACACTGAAGAATAGAAATCCACTCTTGCTAATAGAGTTTGATTGCTGTCAAAATGAGCTACTTGCTACTTGAAATGTTTAAACTTGCAAAAATATTTGTGGAAAAAAATTATTACAGCATGGGTTAAAATATAAAGTCATAAATGTCTAGCAACCTTAAAGTCTAGGTCATGACAGGTATAATTAAATCAAGAATGAGTGAGAGGATACAATGTTGCGATCCACCATGGAATTGCAAACTGTGTGTACTCAGGCACACTGTCTTATTATTTATAAGGCCAAGACTATACTGAGGTATATGAGTGCCCTGGGTAGGCTAATAATTTGGAACTCTTCCAACCAATGTTCTTTAAATGACTGTTCAGCATTTATTTAATGAGCTAAGGAGAAACCAACTTTCTTTCAATAAAAATTTTATATCTATATTTATTCTTTACATAATGAGAGTTTTTCTTAACATGCACCTAACATAAAAATAAATTTTTAACATATGCCGAATTATCTTCCATTTCACATGTTTTCCCCCATCTGTCAAAACTGGACAAAATATGTCATTAAAAATCACTAATAACAGTGGTAACATAAATGGATCATAGTAAACAGAACTACTGTAATATGATGAAGGAGAAGTAGACTTTAAGTTTTGTTTTATTTATTTGTTTGCTTATTTTTAATACTTTTTAGATTCTTACTACGTAGTTATTACTGGAACCTACGGAAATATGAGAATAGGCTGTCATGGGAGCTTGTAGCAAGGGGGTTAAACCCAAGCTGGGGAGTTAGTGAAGGCCTCTCCATGAAGGTTTCTAAAGGAATGATCTGACTCAGTTTTGGGGGGAGGGTTTAAAAAAACTGGCACACACTACTCTGCAGTGTAGGAATTGGAAATTAGTACAAATTTAAAAGGTAGCAAGGTGTTAATCAGAGCCAATGCCTTATAAAAAGTGCCTATCTTCTGACCAACAAAGGAGTTTTATTATTAAAATTACCAGATGTATCAATACATGCATAAAGATATTTATTGCAGCATTGTTTATGTAGACTACTTTTTTAGACACTGTAAAATAAAACAAGTACCATAGTTAATG
The DNA here is from genome assembly GCF_002007445.2 of Ailuropoda melanoleuca. NCBI lineage: Eukaryota > Metazoa > Chordata > Mammalia > Carnivora > Ursidae > Ailuropoda > Ailuropoda melanoleuca. The sequence goes on from NC_048218.1 coordinate 89,202,119, forward strand.
AAGATCATTATTTTAAAGCAAACATTTAAAACAGTTTAGGTTACTTAGGCCTTGAATACAGACTTATTTTATTCTAATACAAATGTTCATTTTGTGACTGAATTTTAATAGAAAATCAATTTATAAATTGTCAAAAGTTCTCACCAGTTCATATTTAAGATTTTTACAGAGATGAGGAATGATTTGAAGACAGTTTTTGTACTTTACAAATCATTTTGTGACGTTAATAAATTTACTGTGCATTAAAAATTATATTATGAAATAGGTATATATGTATATGTGTATAATTTTAATCCCAAGATTTTCATAAAAAGAAGTGTCCCGATTATCTTGTGAGTGGATATCATTGGTTAACAGGGTATCTACAGAGGTTTAGTATAGGACATAAAGTAGGCTTTCTGAAGAAACAATGACAAAGACAGAAAACACTTTGTCGAAAGAAAATTTATTCATGATGATTTGTGGAGAACAGTGCCCTCACAAGACTACATAACTTTCTTTCCCTGCCATTTTAGAAGTAAATGTTACTCTTTACTAAAAAAAAAAAAAAAAGGAATAGAATAAGGAAGAATAAGAAAAGCTGAAAAAAGCTGCTGGTAGAGTAACACAAACCCCAAACCTTCAAAATCTCAGAGCTGGTTTAAGAAGGAATTTAGTAATCAATAAAGATTAATAAGACCTCTAGTTAAAACAAGAAGTCATATTTCTTTAAACCTTACTTTAGTTAAGTATATGTTCTGTTTAAACATACGAGTAATATCAATTAGCTACACCAAACTATTTTTATATATTTTCATTAAGAAAAATCCTCTATTCATTCTCTCCATCAGCCACATTTATATTCACATTCCAAACTCAAAACCAAAGCATGTCTGTCAATTGTGATGAGCTAATACCAGAAAGGCTAAATATAAATGTGCCCCTGATTGAAGATCCATATAGTTAGTCTCTCCACTGCTCATGAGTTCAATATATCTCAGATTTTTCCATGTTTGGATAAAAATATTTATCTCTTTAATAATCCAATCACCTACTTAATTCCAATTTTCCACAAAATAAAGAAAAATAAAATTTAGTACATGTGTATACATCTTTAAGTTGGTGCTGTTCTCCTGCAGTATATGCCGCCTTTCTGATGAATATAAATTTTAATACTTTGTATGCTTACATAATTTATTAGATGAGGAAATATTACTGATCTAATCTTTACCTGTCTTCAATATCCCAGAATACTCTAGAAGCTTGCAATCAAGATATGGTTCTTGAACCAGCACTATAGGCATCACTTAGCAGCCATCATAGAGAAATGCAGGCCCAGTCCAAACTTCCTGAATTAGAATCTTCTTTTTAACAGAATTTTCAGACAACTCATTCATATACTAAAGTTTATGAAGCACTATTCTAAGAACTTTGAATACTACTATAAATTAGCAATTACTAGGATATTTTACAACTGTCTCATTCACCAGATTTAAGGTAGCTATTGATAGAACTGCTAGAAGTAGTGATGATTAGGGGTTAAATAAGAAAAAGATTTTATTTATTTATTTTTTATTATGTTCAGTTAGCCAACATATAGTAAAAGATTTAAACAAAATGCTTGATTTGAATAGAGGTTGGGAGTTTAGTCTACAGATCAAATTTTGCATAGGTGATAATTTACTACAGCTTTTAAAAGAATATGCAGTATAACAAATTTTAAAATGGGGATGCATCTGATTATAGACTATATTATTAATAGCTGTTCAATTCAATGATGGACTGTTTATTGCAAAGTGTCAAGTTAGGGACTGATGAGAGTGCTGAAGATGAGGAATGAAAGAGTGTGTACTCTACAAAAGCCAAGACAGACTACAGCTTATGCATCTTTGCATCCTAGATGCTCAGAATTATACAGGCACAAAACAGGCACTCAGTAAAGGACTGACTGAATGAACATAAGGATGATGAAGACATGGCCTTTATTCTCAAAGTTGGGTGATGAAGAAGCAATGAAATCCTATTAGGAAGAAACATAAGAAAGGACAGAGAGAAATGAAAATCCAAGTATACTTGGTAGCACAAAATCCATAGAAGTTGAGAGGAGATGAGAACAAGAGCACAAAAAGATTAGCCTTGTAAAAAAATGTCTAGAACTGTGAACTTTGAAGGTACAAGGAAGCAGTTAATTTTGCAGCCAGAATCTGCAATATAATAACACAATAGCAGAAAGATAATAAATAAGTAATGAAACTAAACTTTACTTGAATTATTTGAATTAATTGGAAATAAGAGAGAAAATACAGCAAAGACAAAAATGGAAGATGCAGAAGAAAAAGAAAAAGAAAAAAAAAGTGGGGCTGAACCAATATCAAATTGTGACATGCAAAGACATTTAGAAGGAAAGACGGGGTGCATGTAAAATTGTCCTAAATCATGTAGATGATAGAAAGAGAATGGATGAAACATTTTATCAGCTATCATCCAGAGACAAGGAAAAGTTTGACCTTAGCATGGAGGAAAAGTTAATTGCATACTTAAATAGCAGGCAAAATATACTCCATAATCTAAGAAAATGGTTTTTTGTTTCATTTTGTTTCACTTGCTTTTGTACTAAGTACAGTATTTTTTAGGAGTTGTCCCTAAGAGTGACTGCAATCTCAATTATTGTTTTATGTCAGAGAGAGCCCCGCTAACAATGAAGGAGTGGAATTAGGTTCAATAAGAACTCTTCTTACTCATAGTATCATGTAATACCATTACAATTAAATTATTTTCTGATGGCATAGAATAGCAATATAAGCAAACATAGAAACAATCGTCAACCCATCATCTATCAGCAGAGTCTCAGAAAGCAAGGTACAATTTTAAGTTCTATACTAGATATAAGAAAGTGGGGTCTGTGGCCAAGTCTCAAACCTAATTCTCACCATTTCTGGCTGAGTAACTATAAAAGGAACTATGACTAACTTTCACCCGTGATAAACATAATGAGACTATCCAGATAATGGTTCTCCTCCTCAATCGGTTGCCAGTTGATAACCTGAGTATTAACTGAGAAAATACTTTTTACTCTGCATTAAAAAAGAAAACCATTTATCATTTCACAATATATATAAATATCAAATCATTATGCACACATTTGAAAGTAATATAATGTTATGTCAACTATACCTCAATAAAAAAAAATTTAAAGAAAGAAAACTTTAAATAAAAGCCATAGTAGTCACTTCCTTTCATTCATACTATAATCATTTTTCAAATATTTGTAATATCACCATCATCATTATTGTTATTGTTATACAAAAATAACAATACTTCCTAGGTTGATATAAAACTCAAAGAACCTACAACATAACATTTACAATGTCCAGGTTAAATTCCAAATTGCTCAACATATAAAAGACAAAGAAACACAACCCATTCTCAAAAAAAAAAAAAAAAAAACAAAAAAAAAACCATGAAGCTCTATACTGAGATGATTTTAAGATTGAAATTAGCAGAATTTAATGCAGTTATTGTAACCATGCACAATGAGATAAAAGAACTCCAATAAAAGGAAAAGAACTGCCAGAAAAAAATAAGCTATTGAAGATAAATAATACAAAACATAGAACTTAAAATATCTGAAATAAAATAGCTTATTGGATAGCAGAACGGAGACAAGAGAGAAAAAGAGTCAGTAAATTTGAAGGTAGAATAACAGAAGTTATATAATTTAAAGAACAGGAAAAAAAATATTCAGAAAGTTAACAGAGAGCCTCAAGGACCTCAGGGACAATAATATCTAGTGACCTAACATATATGGCATGGGAGTCTAGAAGGACAGAAGGAAGAGAAAGTGGCAGAAATTTTATCAGAATTAATGGCCAAATATTTCACAATTTGGTAAAGACAAATTTACATATTCAAAGACTTAGCAAACCACAAACAGGATATATACAAATAAAATCATGCCTGGGCACAATATAAAAAAACTGTTACACACACACACAGAGAGAACAAAAAGTCTTCAAAGTAGATAGAAGAAAAGGATATATTACATGCAGGGCAAAACAATTCAAATGACCACTGGATTCTCATCAGAAGCTATACTGGCCAGAAAACAGTGGAAAAAAACATCTTTAAAGTTTTTTTTAAAAAGACTGTCAGCCCAGGATTCAATACGACTTGAAAATATCCTTCAAAGATAAAAGTGAACCAAGAAGAATTCATTGGCCAATCTACAAAAAAAGCAATACTAAATAAAGTTCTTCCGGTTGGGGTAACTGGTACCAAAAGGAAATATGAATCTTCTGGAAAGAATGAAAAGCATTGATGCTAAAAGTATCTAGGCACCTACAGAAGTCATTTTTTCCTTGCATTTCTTTAAAATACATGTAACTATTTAAGTAAACCTTACATTATTGTATTCTGGAGTTTGCAGTGTATGTATATATGATATATATGACAACTATATGGGAGGGTAAAGGTAGATAGACCTATATGGATTCAAGTTTTCTATGTTTTCTTGGTGAAGTGACACAATCTTAAGTCTAAGCAGACTGATACATTAGGGAGGTACATATTTGAATCCCTACAGCCACAACAACTACTATAAAGTGACTTAGTAAAAAACATTAATAAACAAATTAGACTTAAAAATCTAAAAATATTTTAAATAATCTAGAAGGCCAGAAAGAGGGAAAAGAGTTTCAAAAAATGAGAAAAGAGAAACAAATATAATAAACTAGTATGCACAAAGTTAATACTTGTTACATCTAATAAACATGGACTGAAACTCGCCAATTAAAAGGTAGAGTTTACCTAAATGTATAAAAAGGGACCCAACCAAATGTTAGCCACAAAAGATACACTTTAGTATAAAGTAGAAGGATATAGAAAAATATATTATGCACACAACAAGCATAATGGTGATTTTTTATAATACATCAGATAAATGGACTTCAACTCAGACAGTATTACCAGGGATACACTTACTGATGATAAATGAGTTACTTCGTCAGGAAGACAAAACACTCACATAAAGAATTTTGGGCCTAATAAGAAATCTTCGAAATTCATGAAACAAAAATGAACAAAATTAGAAGGGAATATGGTCATTTACATAATAATAAAGATATTGATATACTTTTCTCAGATTGTGTGGAAAAACTAGACAGAAATTAAGTAGGCTCATAGGTGATCTGAACAAATTATTTGTCTTCTTTATACACTCTATGAATACAAAATGTGTCAGTTTATAATTTTAGCTTACACTCAAAGGGAGATGGGATGCTGTTTTTTAACAAGGATATACTTAGCACCAACAAGTTCCACTAATTTAAAAGCATCCTCTAAAAGTGTTTCTTTAAGTAACTGATTTAAGAGAGTACAATAGATCTACCAAATTCCATTAAAACATTTAGTTTTTTCCAGATTGATTAACATGATTCCTACATAACACAAGGCAATGTACTTAATGATGAGCCTTTTCAGGAACTCATAAATGACCTAAAGTTCTATTTTACATTGATTATCAGTGTATATATACTGGTATGAATAACAATTTAAATAAATAATTAATTACCTTAATTATTAAATACTGAAGTTCAATTTAGACAATATGAAAAGATACATGCTCATAGGCTGAGAGTATAATAGCAGATCTAATGTTAAAAGTAGTAAAAAAATATATCATGGGCACTATCCATGACAAGATTTCTTTCTCTTTTATGGCTGAATAATATTCCATCGTATACATAAGCTGAATAATATTCCATCGTATACATAAGCCACGTTTTCTTTACTCACACAGCCACTGATGGACATTTCTTTCTCTTTCTCTTTCTTTCTCTTTCTCTTTCTCTTTCTCTTTCTCTTTCTCTTTTATGGCTGAATAATATTCCATCGTATACATAAGCCACATTTTCTTTACTCACACAGCCACTGATGGACATTTAGGCTGGTTCCATATCTTGGCCATTGTAAATAATGCTGCAATGAACATGGGGGTGCACATATCTTTTCAAGTTAGTGTTTTTGTTTTCTTCAGATAAATACCTAGAAGTAGAATTGCTGGATCATATGGTAGTTCTATTTTTAAGTTCTTGAGGAACCTCAGTACTGTTTTCCATAGTGGCTACCAGTTTACATACTCAAAGTGCACAAGGGTTCCCTTTTCTCCACAACGTCACCAGCACTTTTTATTTCTGGTCTTTTTCATAATAGCCATTCTAACAGATACGAGGTGACAGCTCACTTAGTTCAGTTTCCCTCATTAGTGATGTTGAGCCCCTTTCTGTGTACCTCTTGGCCATCTACATGTTTCTGTTGGACAAATTTCTACTCAGATCTTCTGCTCATTTTATAATAGGATTGTTTTTTGTTTGTTTTGTTTTGTTTTTGCTATTGAGTTGTATGTGTGCCTTACATATGTTGGATATTAGCCCCCTTAACAGTTATGTGATTTGCAAATATCTTTTCCTATTCAGTATGTTGCCTTTTCATTTGTTGATGGTTTCTACTGCTGTGCAGAAGCTTTTTAGTATGATGTAGTCCCACTTACTTGTTTTCCTTTTACGGCTTTTGCTTTCAGTGTCAAATTCAAAAACTCATCACCAAGGCCTATACCAAGGAACTTATCACTTACGTTTTTTTCTAGGATCTTATTGTTTCAGATATTATATTCAAGTCTTTAATCCATTCTGAATTAATTTTTGTGTATGTTGTAAGATAGTGGTCCAGTTTCACTATTTTGCTTGTGGCTCTCTAGTTTTCCCAACACTATTTATTGAAGAGGCTGTCCTTTCCCCATTGTATATTCTTGACTCCTTAGTCATAAATTAATTGACCATATATGTATGGGTTTATTTCTGGGCTCTCTATTCTCTTCCACTGATCTATGTGTCTGTTTTTATGCGTATACTAACCATACTGTTTTGATTACTATATTTGTAATATAGTTTGAAATCAGACAGCATGATTCCTCCAGCTCTATTCTTCTTTCTCAAGATCACTTTGGCTATTTAGGGCTTTTTGTTTGTTTGTTTTGTGATTCCATACAAATTTCAGTACTATTTCCTTTAGTTCTTTGAAAAGAGCCATTGGAATTTTGATAGGAATTGCACTGAATCTATAGACTGCCTTGGGTAGTATAGACATTTTAACATTGATTCCTCCAGTCCATGAGCACAGAATATCTTTCCATTTATTTGTGTCTTCTTAATTCCTTTCATTAATGTCTTATAGTTTTCAATATACAGGCCTTTCACCTCCTTGGTTAAATTTATTGCAAGGTATTTTACACTTTCTGATGTAATTGTTAATGAGATATTTTCTTAATTTCTCTTTCTGATAGTCATTATCAGTGTATAGAAATTAAAAATACTTTGTGTCTTTATCTTATATTCTGCAACCTTAAATTTTTGATGGAGTCTTAAGCATTCTCTGTATACAACATCATGTCATCTATAAATAGTGACAGCTTTTTTTCTTCCTTTCTAAATTCGGATGCTTTTTATTTATTTTTGTTGCCTAATTGCTCTGGCAAGGACTTCCAATACTATGTTGAATAGAAGTGATGGGAGTGGGAATCCTTGTCTTGTTACTAATCTTAGAGTAAAGGCTTTCAGCTCTTCACTGTGTATGATATTAGCTGTGGGCTTATCATACGTAGCCTTTATTATGTTGAGGTATGTTACCTCAATTCCCACTTTGTTGAGGTTAAGAGTTTTTAATCATAAACGGATGTTGAATTTTGTCAAATGTTTTTTCTGCATCTATTGAAATGATCATAAGGTTTTTATCCTTCATTTTGTTAATGTGGTATATATCACATTGATTTGTAAATGATGAATCATCCTTGCATCTCTGGAATAAATTCCACCTGTGATCATGGTCTATGAATGATTCTTTTAACATATGATTGGATTCAGTTTGCTAATATTTTGTTGGGATTTTTGCATCTATGTTCATCAGGGATACTGACCTATAATTCTCTTTTCTTGTGGCGTCCTTGTCTGGTATTGGTATCGAGGTAATGCTGGCCTACGAAAATGAGTTTGGAAAAGATCCCTCCTCTTGTATTTTTTATAAGAGCTAGAGACGGATTGGTATTAATTTTTCTTTGAATATTTGTAGAATTCACCAGTGAAGCCATCTGATCCTATACTTTTGTTTGTTGGGAGGTTTCTGATTACTGATTCAACCTCCTTACTAGTAATTAGTTTGCTCAGGTTTTCTATTTTATCATGATTCAGTCTTTGTAGGTTATATGTTTCTAGGAATTTATCCACTTCTTCCAGGTTGCCTAATTTGTTGATGTGTAATTGTTCATACTAGTCTTTTATAATCCTTTGCATTACTGTGGAATCAGTTGTGAAATTTCCTTTCATTTTCTGATTTTATTTATTTGAGTTCTCTTTATTCCTAGTGAGTCTAGCTAAAGGTTTGTCAATTTTGTTTATCTTTTCAAACAACCAGGTCTTAGTCTCATTGATCTTCTCTTCATCTTTTTAGTCTCTAGTTTACTTATTTCTGCTCTAATCTTTGTTATTTCCTTCCTTATACTAAATTTGTTCTTCTTTTACTAGTACTTTGAGGCATAAAGTAAACTTACTTATTTGAGACTTTTTTCTTGAGGTAGGAATTTATTGCTATTAACTTTCTCCTTAAAATGGCTTTTACTGCTTAAGTTTGGTACATTATACTTCCATTTTCATTTGTCTGAAGGTATTTTTTTTATTTCTCTTCTGATTTCTTCTTTGACCTATTGGTTGTTCAGTAGCATGTTGTTTAATCTCCACATGATTGTAAGTTTTCAGGTTTTCTTGGTATAGTCAATTTTTAGTTTCACACCATTGTGATCAGAAAAGATGCCTGATATGATTTCAATCTTCTTAAATTTATCAAGAGTTGTTTTCTGGCCTAACATATGATCTATCCTGGACAATGTTCCATGTGCACTGGAGAAAAATGTTTACTGTGTTGTTTTTGAATGGAACATTCTTTATGTATTTGTTAGGCCCATCTGGTCTAACATGCCTTTTAAGGCCAATATATTCCTATTGATTTTCTGTCTGGATGACCTATCTTTTAATGCAAGTGGGGTATTAAAATCTCCTACTATTATTGTATTGCTGTCTATTTCTCTCTTTAGATCTGTTAATATTTGCTTTATATTTAGTGGCTTCTGTGTTGAGTGCACAAATGTTTGTGTATGTTATATCCTCTTGTTGAACTGATCCTTTTACCATTATGTAAAACCCATCTTTGCCTCTTATTATAGTCTTTGTTTTAAAGTCTATTTTGTCTAATATAACCATAGTTACACCAGCTTTCTTTCTGTGCCCATTTGCATGAAATATCTTTTTCCATCTCTTCACTTTCAGCACTACATGTGCCATTACATCTAAAGTGAGTCTCTTGGGGTGCCTGGGTGGCTCAGTTGATTAAGCGTCTGCCTTCAGCTCAGGTCATGATCTCAGGGTCCTGGGATCAAGCCCAACATCAGGCTGCTTCTCCCTCTCCCTCTGCATCTCCCCCTGCTTGTGTGTGCTCTCTCTGTCAAATAAACAAATAAAATCATTTTTAAAAATTAAATAAATAAAGTGAGTCTCTTATAGGCAGTATATAAATGGGTTTTGTTTTTTTAACCATTCAGCCACATTAATTCTTTTGATTGGAGAATATAATCCACTTATATTTAAGGTAATTACTGATAATTATGTATTATTGCCATTTTGTTAATTGTTTACACACTGCTTCTATAGTTCCTCTCTGTTCTTTTCTTTCTCTCTTCCTATGTGGTTTGATGACATTCTTTGGTATTATATTTATAATCCTCTTTGTTTATTTTTTGTGTATTTACTATGGGTTTTTCCTTTGTGGTTACCATGAGGCTTACATATAACAACTTCTATTTATAACAGTCTATTTAAGTTAATAACTTAAGTTTGAGTCCATTCTGAAGTTCAAATTTTATTCTTCCCCCTCCATGTTTTATGTTTTTGGTGTCACATTTTACGTCTTTTTATTTTGTATATTCCTTAACTAATGATTTTTATCTAGTTATTTTCACTAATTTTGTCTTTTAACCTTTATACTAGCTTTGTAAGTGATTAATCCATTACCTTTACTGATATTTACCTTTTCAATGAAACTTATTCTTTCATATGTCCTTGTTACTAATTAGTACCTTTTCTTTTTAACTTGAAAAAGTCCCTTGAACATCTTTTGTAAGGCCACTTTAGTGACAATGAACTTCTTTAGCTTTTGCTTGCCTGAAATACTCATTATCTCTCTTTCAATTCTGAATGATAACTTTCTTGGAAAGGGTATTCCTGGTTGGAGGGTTGTTTTATTTTTTTTCTTTCAGCACTTTGTATATATTCTGCCACTCCCTTTTTGCCTGCGAAGTTTCTGCTGAATAATCTCCTGATAGTCTTACAAAGGTGAAGAGGGTTTCCTTGTATGAAATAAGTTTTTTTTTTCTTGCTTCTTTTAAGATTCTCCTGTTATCTTTAACTTTTGACATTTTAGTTATAATGTGTCTTGATGTGGGTCTCTTTGGATTCATCTGTTTGGAACTCTCTGAGTTTCCTAGATCTGGATGTCTGTTTCCTTCCCCCAGATTAGGGAAGTTTTCAGCCATTATTTTTTCAAACAATATTTCTGTCCCTTTCTCTTTTTTCCTTCTCCATTCCCCTATATATAATGGGAATTCAGTGAATTTGATGTTGTCCTATATGCCCTTTAGCTATCTTCACATAGCTTCCTTCTTTTTTTCTTTTTGCTTATCTGATTGGGTGTGTCCCACTGCCTTGTCTTTGAGTTGATTGAAACTTTCTTCTGCTTCATCTATTCTGTTGTTGAATCCCTCTAGATTATTCCTCGGTTTAGTTATTGTATTCTTCAGCTCTGTGACCTCTGTTCAGTACTTTCTTATATAGTTCATATCTTTGTTGAAGGTTTCATTGTGCTCATCCATTCTTCTCCCGAGTTTAGTGAGAATCTTTATGACCATTACCTTGAACTATTTATCAGATAAATTAATTAGCTTTGTTTTATCAAGGTTTTTCTAATGAGGTTTTATCTTTTTTTTTTTTCATTTAGAATATATTCCTTCATTTCTCCATTTTCCTTGACTCTCTGTGGTAGCTTCTTATAGAAAATCAAGCAACCATCTCTCCCAATCTTGAAGGAGTGCCCTTGTGTAGTAACTGAACTGTCTTTCAACCCTGTCCCAATTCTTTGTTGTCTCTCAAACTTTTGTGTTTATCCAAGCAGCCTATTATATTTTTAATGACTTCCAGTAGTTGAGGATGTGCCAAGACCTGTCAGTGTCTCTTAGGAGGAAATCTCAGCACCGAAATTCAGGCTGCTTGGGAGCCAGACCCTCAGGCAGTGGCTCTTAATGCAAATATATACAGTCCTAAGGAACTGCAAGCATAAGCTCCTCTGGCCAGGTGATCTGGCTGTGTTCCCTTCATGACAGTCACAAAAACTGGGGCTCAGTCTGCTGCCTGGGCAGTGCCCTAAGAGTGGCAGCTTGCCAAGTACTGTCTTTCTGATAGCCACAGAAATTTAAACTCACCTCCCCACCGCTGGCCACAAGAGCCAGGTAATCAAGGGGCATTCCCAAGAAAACAGCTACAAACACTGCAGCACCAGATGTAAAAACCAAGGTACCAACCATATATAAGGCTCCCCTCTAGGAGACAGTGGTCCTTCTGAAATATGGCAGAGGGAGAGTGCAAAAACAATGCCTGCCCTCCAGTGTCTCTGAATGGATTATGATCAGCCCCTATATGCATCTTTAATTAGAAGCCTGACCCTCTGGTTTCAGCCATGATGATTAGTTAATAGGTCTCATTTATAGATAGACAAGCTCCTGGCTCTGTTGTCTCTTGTTGTGCCCTGGGGGTACTAGCTATTTAAGAACTCTTTCTCCATTGGTTATAGTCTTGTGGGACCCACAGGCATAAGCATCACTAGCCTCCAAAGCCAAACAATATAGAAGTGTCCCCTGGAAGCAGCCACAAAATTGGAGTGCCAAACAGAGGTATGAGCTCATTTTTTAGTACACCAATTATTACAGTCCCATGGACCAGGAACTCAAGCTCCCCTGACCTCCAGAGCCAGACAGTCAAAAGGTGTTCCCCTGGGTGATAGTCACAAAGATTATGGCAAAAGACAAGTATAAAATCTTCCTTCCAGGAGATACCAGTGCTCCAGAGCACAGCAAAGGAGAGGGTGAAAATGGCACAATTCCATCTATGATAGCATCACTATATGAAATATAAAGAGATAAATTTAACAATAGGTGTGTAAGATCCATGCAAAACAATGAAAACCACAAAACATTATTGATAGAAATTAATGTTCTAAATAAATGGAGTAATATGACATGTTCATGAATTGAAGGATATCTATCCTCCCAAATTATTCCATAGATTTAATACAATCCCTAATAGAATTCCTGCAGCCTTTTTGTAGAAATTTAAAGCAGATTATAAAATTTATATGTACATACAAAGGATTTGAACAGCCAAGACAGTTGACAAGTTGTTTATAAAACTTATATGAAAATGTGAAGCATCTAGAACAGTCCAAGTAATTGAGTAAAAGAACAATATGAGAGGATTTACACTATCTGATTTTGAGAGCTCATATAATGCTACAGTAATCAAGGCTATATGGTAGTGGCAAAGGAATGGACAAATAGATCGATGGAACAGAATAACAAGCCCAGAAATAAATTTCCACTTATTTAGTCATATAATATTTGACAATTATGCAAAAGCAATCAAATGAGGAAAGCCTTTTCAGTAAATGGTGTTGCAATAACTACGTATCCATAAGAAAAAAAAATGATTTCAGACCCTATCTGATATCATGCATAAAAATAACTTAAACCATATATTTAAACATAAATCTAAAATTAGAAGTTAGAGAACTACATAGAATGTCTGTATAACATGGGGGTAGTAAAAATTTCTTAGGTAGGCCACAGGAAGCAAACCAAAAGAGAAAATAAAAGATACATTAGGCTTCATCAAATCAAAAACTTCAACACATTAAAAAAAAACTATCATAAAATCATATCTCTCAATAATCACTCTCAATGTGAATGGCCTAAATGCTCCCATAAAATGCCACAGGGTTGCAGATTGGGATAAAAAGACATGACCCATCCATTTGTTGTCTACAAGAGACTCACCTTGAACCTAAAGATACATCCAGACTGAAAGTGAAGGGATGGAAAACCATTTTTCATGCCAATGGACCTCAAAAAAAAGCTGGGGTAGCAATTCCCATATCAGACAGATTGGATTTTAAATGAAAGGCTGTAGTTAGAGATACAGAAGGACACTATATTATTCTTAAAGGATATATCCAACAAGTGGATACGCCCCCAACAGGAGAGAAGCAAGATACACAAACCAATTCTTACCAGAATAAAGAGACATATAGAAAAAAATACGTTAATAATAGGAGACCTCAACACTCCACTATCAGCAATAAACAGATCACCTAAGCAGAAAATCAACAAAGAAACAAGAGCTTTGAATGACATACTAGACCAGATGGACCTCATAGATATATATAGAACACTACACCCCAGAACAACAGAATACTCATTCTTTGCGAATGCACATGGAATGTTATCCAGATAGACCATATACTAGGTCACAAAACAGGTCTCAACCAATACCAAAAAACTGAAATTATTCCCTGCATATTCTCAGACCACAATGC